>NC_141674.1:87975067-88210067 GCF_028749965.1 Puma concolor
ATTTGTTATTATCTAATAGGCCCATGACATAAAATTATATCCCCTCTAAAGTCAAAGAATGTTTTGCTGCACCTGCATAGTTGCATGAACTTCTCCTCCTACTCTTTCGCATGTTTTTATCTGACAAATAGATATGAGGTACCTTATGTCATTACTATGTCATTCTTCTTATGAACTACTAGCATGATGAACTCTGAGGTGGTGGAAAAAATCAACATCCATGTGGACTAAATTTTGACACAGGACCAACAAGCTGACTCAATTATGTTGTAAGAAGGCAAAAAAGTAGAGTATTTTTGCTTGCTGGACAAAGTACTCAAATGCCTTCCGTGTTTATTGACTTACAGAATAATAGCAGTTCAATAGTTACATTTCTAGTACCAGTTGGTTGTGCTGATATGCTTACCTAAAAATGACCAAACCTAGAAGAGCAGCTGTAATTGGAGTCATCACCTGATTAAGATTTCAATAATTCATTTTCCTTGTGCTACATCAATCTATTTTTAATAATTGCAAAACTGGCAAGTTAAGGGAGATTTGATAAGAATCACCAACCCTGATTCTTTCAAGCCTTTGATGTTGGTAGTTAATTTTATAATTCTTTCAGAGATGTGGTATTGTTTTTGTTTCCTTCTTTGACAGGGAAAGATAATTCTATGACCTTCTGCTTAGACCTTCTTGCAAAAATACAGTCTTTAGGGGGCAATTACCGATATAATTGTTCTGCCATTACATTCTGGAACTGAAGAAAGTTTTCTTCCCACTGATCTACCGTGAAGCAAATTTTGGTAAAGTAAACATCTCCATTTATTTCTTGGCTACTCTATTACTTATTTTGATCAGCAGAGGTGATGTCATGTTTCTCAGGAAAAAAATGTAAACATAGAGCCAGTGCATATTAACCTCTACATTGTCTGAGGCTTTTCCTTTTCTACGGCACAGTTATCTTGGTGAATGATACCAAGTAACATTTAGGAAAGGCTAGAAGGGAAATTTACACTGCTCACTTATAACGCTTGTTGGACTTCTCTTCAAGAGAAAAATCTGTATTTCTTTAAACGGTTTTTATGTATGAACTGACCCTGGTCAGGTTGAATGACGGCATTGGTTCTGTATCCTGGGACTCACATCAGACTTCTCTCCACCTTGAATTTTTTCCTTAACTTTAGTGTGCTGCTTGTCTGGAACTTTATGAGTATTTTGCTGCAACCAATCTTCCTACTAATGAACCTATTTTGATTGTTGTATCTCCTACCCAATGTAGTGATATCAAGCTGGACTTGAGTTCTGCTCCTTTGCCTCTATCACAACATTCAGATATGTATTCTGGAACCTTGTAGTCTATTTCAATTGCAGCACCCTACTAGCATTCTCAGACTACCAAGAACAGCCAGTGCAAGCCTTTTCAAAACACAGGTGCTTACTTCCGTGATTAATTTCAGTTACTTGTTAAAAGAAATATCGCATGTGTCTTTCCAGAGAAAATAAGAGCTAGAATTATTTGGGGAACCTGGGTGGCTCAGTCGGTTAAGCGGCCGACTTCGGCTCAGGTCATGATCTCGCGGTCCGTGAGTTCAAGCCCCGCGTCGGGCTCTGTGCTGACAGCTCAGAGCCTGGAGCCTGTTTCAGATTCTGTGTCTCCCTCTCTCTGACCCTCCCTTGTTCATGCTCTGTCTCTCCCTGTCTCAAAAATAAATAAAGCGTTAAAAAAAAAATTAAAAAAAAAGAGCAAGAATTATTTGAATTATATTTGATAATATCAGTCCATATTCCTGTCTCCCTAGTTTACATTTCTACCTATTTATGATATCTTACCTTCATTTATTATGGGTCACAGTTAAGTACAGATATCAAGAAAGCAACTAAGCAAGCAATTACATCTTCTCCCAGCTACTCAACCTGGCAAATTTAGTTGAAAGTCTCTGATATCTTGCACTTATATTTACAACTTGAATCCAGTTAAACTTTGGTTCTTCCTGCATTTATCTATCAAGGGCATATTTTCTCCATATATATTTACTAGAATATTTTTAGATATAAATCGCTACTTCTAGAGTTTGTATTTTGTTGTTTGTTTTTTTCTCCTGGGGTTTGTTAATATAATTTTATAATTAGACATATCTGTACTCTAGATAAATGGGGCAAAGGAGGAGTGTCAGGGTGGACAATAGGATGACATGGTTCTCCTTGCAAAGTGACTCTCCAAGACAAGTATTTATGGGGTCTTTAAACAATGGAGGTTAGGCTTATACATGGAAAGAAAGACTGTTTCAACCTCAAAGAGTCATTCAGTGGTTGGGAATTCAGTAGATGCTGATTCATCTTCCACATTTTCTCTTAAATACCACCCAAATTGTCAATATTCCACTCTCCCAGTTGCTACCTTAACATTCACATTAAAGGTATGGCAGGGAAATCAATTCAATAGGCTTTGTAATTCATCCACCTAGGAGAATAAAAATTACACTTGATTTTGAAAACAAAGATTTTTTTTTTAAATTGGCAGAAGACCCTGAATTTCAGTGTATGATTTGAATTGTCAAGCTATTTATGTTCTCCATTTCATCTTTTCTACAATCTTTGAGTTATTTATGCAAATGTTTGTTGAGTCTTTGATGTTTTCAGTATAAACTTAGGCTTCATAAATGACCACAGGAGCAGTGGAATATATGATTCTTGCAAATATACTTAAAGTAAGGAGGCTTACTTCTTTTTTCTCAGACTGACTTTTTGGTCAATAATTATGTAAATAAATTTAATGTTGTATTTTTAAAAATTATGAGAATATTTTTTTTTCCATTTTTTTATTCATAAATCTCAGCAAGAAGGACATAGAGAAGACAGTATGGTTTTTGATTTACATAAATGGTGTAGAGTATGTTTATCAATGACGTTCATGCCTGGGCATATTTTGAAAACCAATAGCGTGGATCATACAAAAACCTATTTCTATTTACAGAGAAAGGGGCAGCGGAGGGTTGTGTGAAGTTCCCTCTATATGATAATATTAAGATAAAAGTAAGCTATATTGAGTTTGAAAAAACATAGAAGATCATCAAAACGTAGGGGTAATTCTAAATAAAATATAAGACCCATCCCCTTGACTAGTGTTTTTACCTAGCTTTAATTTCAGAGTTCAACTGAGAAATATATGATTAAAATTTAAAGGGCAGAAATTTAAAGAGTTACCTCAATGATGAGCTACTTCAAGAATTTAGAGCAAAAGCCCTACTGCTTTGGAAACCCTGTAAAAGCTGTGTGTGTGTGTGTGTGTGTGTGTGTGTGTGTGTGTGTGATATGATGAATTCAATGAAAGTGATTCTTCTTGGATCTTTTGTTTTCACTACTCGGTCATTCTCAAAGCACAGCAACAAACTCTAGGGCCTAATCACCTTCTAGTGGTTTTACCATGTTTCCCTCAGCCAAAGTTCTTGATCCTTCCTAACTAACCCCACCTAAATTTGCCATAACAGAAAAGTGTGATTGTGAATTGATGTGTGTGCCTATGGAGGTGCTTATTTATAAAGCTTATTTATTTCTTATTATATAAACATAATATCCCAGGAGACTGCAAAAAAGACTTGAGCACTTGAAAAGGGGTTGATTCATGTGTCAGTAAGTGAGGGGTACAGCTAGTGGAAATTGTCTTGCACCAGTTGAGGTCCTAGGACACTTAGATTACATCTTTGTATATTATTTCCATCCCTGCCATGGGCTCACATAACTTTGTGAAAATTAGAAAAAGATGTCCTATATATGAGTGAAATCATATGGTATTTGTCTTTCTCAGTCTGACTTACTTCATTGAGCATAATAATCTCTAGCTCCATTCATATCATCACAAATGGCATAATCTCATCTTTTTTTATGGTTGTATAATATAATATTATATATAATATACATATGAATATATTAAATATACCAATTATAGAATTTATACCAATTATATACACCAATATTTTATATATGTATATCACATCTTCCTTATCTATTTGTTGATGGACACAGGGTTGCTTCCATATCTTGGCTGTTGTATGTAATGATGCCATAAACATAGGGGTACATACATCTTTTAGAAGGTGTTTTGGTTTTCTTTGGGTAAATACCTAGTAGTGGGATTATTGTACATATGGTATTTCTTTTTTTTATTTTTTTAAGTTTATTTATTTTAAGAGAGAGAGATTGTGTGCACAAATGGAGAGGGGCAGAGAGAAGGAAAGACAGAATCTCAAGCAGACTCCACACCATCAGTGTAGAGCCCGATATGGGGCTTGAACTAACTGTGAGATCATGCCCTGAGCCAAGATCAAGTGTCTGATGCTTAACCAACTGCACCACCCAGGTGCCCCTATGGTATTTCTATTTTTAGTTTTTTGAGGAAACTCCATACTGTTTTCCACAGTGATTATACTAATTCATGTTCCCACTAACAGTGCATGAGGGTTCTTTTTTTCCCCCCATATCTTTGTCTGTATGTGGAATCTAAAAAGAAAACATCCCATTTACAATTGCACCAAAACTAGTAAGATACCTAAGAATAAACCTAACCAAAGATCTGTACCATGAACACTATAAAACACTGATGAAAGAAATGGAAGAGGACACAAAGAAATATAGAGAGATATTCCATGATCATGAACTGGAAGAACAAAAATTGTTAAAAAGTCTATACTACCCAAAGCAATGTACACATTTCATAAAATCCCTGTCAAAATACCTACAGCATTTTTCACAGAGCTAGAGCAAACAGTTCTAAAATGTGTTTGGAGTGGAACCACAGAAGAACTTGAATACCTGAAGCAATCTTTAAAAAGAAAAGCAAAGCTGGAGGCATCACAGTTCCAGACTTCAAGTTATTACAAAGTTGTAGTAATCAAAACAGTATGATACTGGCACAAAAATAGACACATAAATCAATAAAACAGAATAGAAACTCAGAAATAAACTCACAACTATATGGTCAATTAATCTTCAACAGAACAGGAAGGTACATCCAGGAGGAAAAAGACAGTCTCTTCAACAAACGGCATGGGAAAACCGGACAGCAACAGAAATTGGACCACTTTATGACACCAAACACAAAAATAAAATCAAAGTAGATCAAAGACTTAAATGTGAGACCTGAAACCGTAAAAATTCCTAGAGTGGAACACAGGCAGTAACTCTTTGACATCAGCTGTAGCAACTTTTTTCCAGATAGGTCTCTGAGGCATGGGAAACAAAAGCAACAATAAACTATTGAGACTACATCAAAATAAAAGTTTTCTGCACAGAAAAGGAAACAATCAACAAAACTAAAAGGCAACCTACTGACTGACAGAAAATATTTGCCAGTGACATATCTGATAAAGGATTAGTGTTTATATAAAGGGGTGCCTGGGTGGCTCCGTCAGTTAAGCGTTTGACTTTGGCCTAGGTCATGATCTCAAGGTTCGTGAGTTTGATCCCCATGTCGGGCTCTGTGCTGACAGCTCAGAGCCTGAAGCCTGCTTTGGATTCTCTGTCTTCCTCTCTCTTTGCCTCTCTCCCGCTCATGCTCTGTCCCTGAAAAATAAATAAATGCTAAAATATACATAAAGAACTTATAAAACTCAACACCCAAAAACAACCCAATTAAAAAATGGACAAAAGACATGAATAGACATTTCTCCAAAGAAGACATTCAGATGGCCAACAGACACTTGAAAAGTTGTTCATCATCAGTTGCCATCAGGGAAATGAAAGTCAAAACTACCATGAGATATGATTCCCACCTGTCAGAATGGCTAAAATCAACAATATGAGAAACAACAAGTGTTGGTGACAATATGAAGAAAGTGGAACCCTCTTGCCCTGTTGGTGGGAATGCAAACTGCTGCAGCCACTCTGGAAAACAGTATGGAGGTTCCTCAAAAAGTTAAAAATAGAGCTACCATATGGTCAAGCAATCACACTAGTGGGTATTTACACAAAGAATGGAAGAACACTAATTCGAGGGGATACATGCACCCCTATGTTTATAGCAGCACTATTTACAATAGCCAAGATATGGAAGCAGACTGTGTCCAGAGATTAATGAATGGATAAACAAGATATAAGATTTGATACACACACACACACACACACACATACACACACATTATTCACCATAAAAAAGAATGAAATTTTGTCATTTGCAATGACATGGATGGAACTAGACAGGATAATGCTAAGCAAAATAAGTCAGTCAGAAAGACAAATACCATATGATTTCATTTATGTGTGGAATTTAAGAAACAAATGAGCCAAATTAAAAAGAGAGAAATCAAGAAACAGACTCTTAATTATAGAGAGCAAATTGATAGTTGCAAGAGGGAAGAGAAATGGGGGAATGGGCAAAATGGGTAAAGGGGAGTGGGGGATATAGGCATTCCAGTTATGAAATTAATAAGTCATGGGATTAAAAGGTACATCATAGGGAATACAGTCAGTGGTATCCAATAGTGTTTCATGGTGACAGATGGTAGCTATACTTGTGGTAGGCATAGCATAACATATAGAGAAGCTAGATCACTATGTTGTACACCAGAAAATAATGTAATGTTGTTGTCAACTATACTCAAAAATGTTATAAGGAAAAATAATAAAAAAATGAAACAATAAAATTTTGATAAAAAAAAGAAAGTGTCCTTCCTCAAGAAATAATTTTTATGTTGGAAATTTCTCAGTTCTCTATGATAATAATTAAAATAAGCACAAAGTTATTATGTATAGATTATAAAATCTTTAAACATAAGATAATAGAAAATTTACATTTTAATCGGGATATTTAAAAATTCATTTTTAATAATCATTTGTTATAAAAAGTTTTACCTCCTACTTGCTTTTATAAAATAAAATTTTATGACGGCTTCAATGTTATTTAGTGAATATTTCATTTTCTATAGAAGAGTTGCTGTATTTAATATAATATCTCATATAACTAACTCACCAAAAATTAGAGTAATGGATATTGTACATTCAACATTAGTATAAATAACATTTTCCTCAATTTCATATGCTCTCTGTTGTGCAGTACCATTAGTCATACATAATTTATATATTTATTTTTAAAATGTATTCTTTTTTCTTTAGTTTACTTATTTATTTTGAGAGAGAGTGACAGCAGGGTAGGGGCAGAGAGAAAGGGAGAGAGAAAATCCCAAGCAGGCTCTGCACTGCCAGCACACAGCCTGGTGTTGGGCTCGAACCTACAAACCGGGAGATCATGACATGAGCCGAAATCAAGAGTCAGATAGACTGAGCCATCCAGGTATCCCTCTTCATATATAATTTAAATTTTTATTTCAATTTTAGATTAAAATGTTATTGTTGATATGCTAAGCATTTACATTCTTTGTGCTTTCTATCGAGATGTGATAAATGCTGCCACACCCTGTAACCTCTAACATTTCCTCATCTATACCTTTCATCCCCAGTAAATTTATGATAAAGAAATAATACCAAATTATTAAAATTGGAATAAATATTGACATCAACCTTTTTTCACCATTTCAAGTAAATGGTGAACTGAATAAGTTTTAGGCAACTTCCTACTTGTACTATTCTTTGGAAAGTTAAAATGTCTTAAGGGATGGAAAATTTCAACAAGAGTGCAGTGTTCAATATTCAAATTATAAGGCAAAGTATCTAAATTGTCATAAAATTCACTTGATTAAACTAATTCCTTCAGGTTTTTTATTTCCTATGTGTGTTTTTAAACAAATTCAGGCTGACCTGAAAAAAGAAGTGGAATTCATATTCTGCTCCATAAATGCTTCATTCTGCTGATATGAATAGAACTGCAGCATTCCTAATTATAGTTTTTTGGTGCCTTTTTCATTTTCTAAAGAATAGGCAATGACTAAATATTTTTCTCCTATATTTCACTATTTTCTCATTTTCTAATACTGATAATATTTTTTAAACAAAGGTTTTCTAACACTTGGGAGAAATATATAAAACACTATGTTAGAATTTGTAGCATTTTAACTTACTATGTAACAAACTTTTAAAATGTAAAAAATGAATACATTTAATCACAAAATCCATTAAAATTAAATAATCTTGGTGTAATTAGCAGATAATACCATGGAAATCTCAATTTCTGTTTTTTAAAATTGTTCATGGTAAATGTCTATTAGCTACTGTGTCTAGTGTCATAATGAAACTTTTGGTATGTTGAAATAGGAAGTAAACTGTATTATTTTGATAAGTAAACATCAAAAGAAAATAAATTATAAGTGTGATATAACAAAATAATTCAGTAACTAATATATTTAGTGATCCACATGGTTAGTAAAGTAGATCCTTGCCTATTTCATTTCGGATGGTGCTTAATCAGTATTGGAATTTTTTTCAATTTTTAATTCATATTTTTAAATTTACATCCAAGTTAGCATAGAGTCCAATAATGATTTCAGGAGTAGAATCCAGTGATTCATCCCCTAATATTGGGATTTTTTTAGTTTATTTATTTATTTTTAGGCAGAGCATGCATGTGCATGGGGGAAGGACAGAGGGTAGAGCCTGACTCAGCCCTCAATCCCAGGACCCTGAGATCATGACCTGAGCTGCAACCAAGAGTCAGATGCTTAAGCGACTGGGCCACCCAGGTGCCCCAATATTGGAATTTTGATTATTAAACTCATCCTTTCAGTGTTCCTGAACCAAAAATAACAACACTTTCCTATTTCATAAAATTATTTCAACATACTGATTTTATTAACACAAGGTAGTTCGTGCCCATCTACCGAAAAGTTTTTGTAATAAATGTATAAAATGCTCTTGCCTGGGCATACTTTTACACTGAAATGAAAGAACATTTAAAAAATTCAGATCTGTATTGTGAGAATTGTGCCCCTTAGATGCAACACTCTTCCCAAGACACAGTATGAATGAATATCTGCCACATCTTTAATATGTATGTTAATCATCACAAAAATTCCTAAAAAAATACTTAGGACATAGAGACACAGAGAGGGTAGATATTTCTCCCACCTTAGAATTAATAAGAAACAAATTTGAAGGACTTTTTAAAAATTTTAATTCTGGTATTAAAGGACTTTTAATCTAAAGAAAAATTGTAACATTAGCCATCAAACTAAGAGAAAAACAATAATATTTCGTGGACTTAAGTTTCATAAAATTAATTAAATGATAAGTATATTCTGTCTAATTATCCTAATATATTTTGGTAATTTTTTTAAATTATTTTTTAATGTTTATTTATTTTTGAGAGAGAGACAGAGTGTGAGCAGGGGAGGGGCAGAGAGAGAGGGAGACACAGAATCTGAAGCAGGCTCCAGGATCCAAGCTGTCAGTGCAAAGCCTGATGTGGGGCTGGAACTCTCGAACTGCGAGATCATAACCTGAGCCAAAGTCGGACATTTAACTGATTGAGCCACCCAGGCGCCCCTATTTTGATAATTTTTTTAAACACACATATGTACACATACCTACACAGTGTAGACTTACATTATGGCCCACAAGGAACAGTAACTCCTGGCATTCACTCCTCTGTGTACTCCCCTTCCGTACTGATCCTCGGCTTGGCCAAGAGACTTGTTTGGCTAATGAGAGATTAGCAAGTGTGTTGAAAGCAATATTTAATATAAATACACATTGAGGCTTACCCTCTCGGAAAGCTCTCCTTGGAAGCCAGCCACTATGCTATAAAGAAGTTCAGATGCAATTACTAAATGTGGGATACTATGTGGAGAGAGATCTTTGAAGAAGGGAGGTCATCTTGGATGCCCCAGTCCTCACTGAGCTCTCATGTGAATGCCGTTGCATAAGTGACCTCAGATAGGACATGGGAGGAGAACAGTCCTGCTGACTGATCAACCAGAGCATTGTGAGAAATAATAAATCATCCCTGTGTTAAGCCACTAGATTTTTGAGTGCACTGTTACACAGCAATAGATAAGTGAAATACACATTTTGAAAAAGATTTTCCCAGTCAAATTCTGCATGTGCTTATTTTAGAGGGTTGTCTTGCCTGAGCTTGTTCCATGGAAGATGCAAAAACGTGTTGTTCTTCAACAGGTTTCATCTAGGATGCCTCATAGTGGATTTTGTATCTAATACATAACATTTTATTGCTCCTTGGAGACTTGTTTAGAAATGAGAAGTCCTGCAGGGGTTCCATAGTTAATTTTTTTTTAAAGCATGTGGCTATAAATACCAGGGAAGAGTAAACCAGCAGTGTGATGAGACTCTTAAGGCAATTTTAAACAATCCTTAAGTAATTTCCCACAGAGACACAACAGAAATCCAGGTTTTCAAAGATGTTAAACTGATTAAAACTTCATCAAATTCTTAAAGGAATAAACAGACTACAGGTCTAAAGAAATTGAGAGTTTATGCATGGATTAAAGGTACTTATTGACTTAAATGAGTTGAATGTTATTTTCTCTTTCAGAAAGAGAACCACATTTTTGGACTTTGAAGACATAGACTTATATTTTACGAAAGTCAAAACAAATATAGGGATTGTGTTTTTATGCATTCATGTAATTTATACATATTTTTATACCTTAGAAATTTGCTTTGATTCACATATATTTAAATAGAAATAGAAAATTGAAGTAGAAAATGAATGAGAGTGAATTAAGCATACAGAAAACACTATAGCTTTTTTCTAGGAATCTTGCATTGGTACTTCCTTAATATTTGTGGTATACACGTTTTCTATATGAGGCCACAATGTGATGTTTTCATCTCACAAGGTAAAATCCCCCATGACCAATTCCTAAATCTTGCTGTTATCTTCCCCTTGGGAAGAGGTGGGGGGGATCTTTTTCCTAATTTGAAACACTTTATTCTGCAATCAATGAAATTTAGGTAAAGCTTCAGAGACTAGAAATTGCTTTAAGGCTAAGAAATTGTTTAAAAAGTCTTTGGCCTTTTTCTGAAGTATCTGATCTGCTTCTTCCAAAGAATTCCTATGCTAATCTGAGGAACCTTGAACAAATCCACATAAATACAAGACCTACTACTCCAATCAATGTTATTATGATTTAGGTGTGGTATATATTGAACGCACTGTATTGCTCAAAGAGAGAATATGTGGTTTAAGGAAATAGCAAACGGCTAAAATTGAATATAAATAGAAAAGTACATTTAGCATATCTAGGAGAAACTGTGAAGGAGTAAGAAAAAGTCACTTTGGATGGAAAGAAACAAAAGACTAAAACTAAGCATAACTGAATTTGTTTGAATTATGTAAACCTCAAGAGTGATAGTGTCAATGGCACAAGATGTCAAAATCACATGCTTAATATTCCACTCCAGTTAACCCAGCAATAATGCTTTCTTATAGAGATAATGACATAGAAATGAAAAATTCTACATGTAAACATAATGTAACAATTAATATGCTCTAATTAGGCCTACTTGTAGAAGTACCTATGGAAATGTTTAAGAGAGGTTTACACTACAGAGAACGAGGTTACCAGAAGGAATATCACATGTATAAAGGAATTAATTAGAAGTTTGGGGTATTTCTGGTATGTGTATTTTCCCCAAAATTTGGTTAAATTCAGTAATAAATACTAAAGTAGGTATTAGTATAGCTACACTAAATTGCTTGATCTTACATTACATTGATGTTTGGAAGGAAGCACCATATCCTGGAATATCCAATTTAGGAAGGAAAAACAAAAGTTTATTCTCCAAATATCCTCTGTAAGGATGTGGGATTCACAGTAATCTAGGCACTCTGCTCTTTACCATTACTTCCAAAATTGGAGTTTTCCTGAGACAATTTGGAGGAATAGGAGAGTCAGTATTATATTGTAAAGAACAATAGTTTTTTTTTTCTTTCCCATTTTCTTTTTTTTTTTTTTTTATTGTCAAATTGGTTTCCATACAACACCCAGTGCTCATCCCAAAAGGTGCCCTCCTCAGTACCCATCACCCACCCTCTCCTCCCTCCCACCCCCCATCAACCCTCAGTTTGCTCTCAGTTCTCAACAGTCTCTTATGCTTTGGCTCTCTCCCACTCTAACCTCTTTTTTTTTTCTTTTCCCTCCCCCATGGGTTCCTGTCAAGTTTCTCAGGATCCACATAAGAGTGAAACCATATGGTATCTGTCTTTCTCTGTATGGCTTATTTCACTTAGCATCACACTCTCCAGTTCCATCCACGTTGCTACAAAAGGCCATATTTCATTTTTTCTCATTGCCACGTAGTATTCCATTGTGTATATAAACCACAATTTCTTTATCCATTCATCAGTTGATGGACATTTAGGCTCTTTCCATAATTTGGCTATTGTTGAGAGTGCTGCTATGAACATTGGGGTACAAGTGCCCCTATGCATCAGTACTCCTGTATCCCTTAGATAAATTCCTAACAGTGCTATTGCTGGGTCATAGGGTAGGTCTATTTTTAATTTTCTGAGGAACCTCCACACTGCTTTCCAGAGCGGCTGCACCAATTTGCATTCCCACCAACAGTGCAAGAGGGTTCCCGTTTCTCCACATCCTCTCCAGCATCTATAGTCTCCTGATTTGTTCATTTTGGCCACTCTGACTGGCGTGAGGTGATACCTGAGTGTGGTTTTGATTTGTATTTCCCTGATAAGGAGCGACGCTGAACATCTTTTCATGTGCCTGTTGGCCATCCGGATGTCTTCTTTAGAGAAGTGTCTATTCATGTTTTCTGCCCATTTCTTCACTGGGTTATTTGCTTTTCGGGTGTGGAGTTTGGTGAGCTCTTTATAGATTTTGGATACTAGCCCTTTGTCCGATATGTCATTTGCAAATATCTTTTCCCATTCCGTTGGTTGCCTTTTCGTTTTGTTGGTTGTTTCCTTTGCTGTGCAGAAGCTTTTTATCTTCATAAGGTCCCAGGAATTCACTTTTGCTTTTAATTCCCTTGCCTTTGGGGATGTGTCGAGTAAGAGATTGCTACGGCTGAGGTCAGAGAGGTCTTTTCCTGCTTTCTCCTCTAAGGTTTTGATGGTTTCCTGTCTCACATTCAGGTCTTTTATCCATTTTGAGTTTATTTTTGTGAATGGTGTGAGAAAGTGGTCTAGTTTCAACCTTCTGCATGTTGCTGTCCAGTTCTCCCAGCACCATTTGTTAAAGAGACTGTCTTTTTTCCATTGGATGTTCTTTCCTGCTTTGTCAAAGATGAGTTGGCCATACGTTTGTGGGTCTAGTTCTGGGGTTTCTATTCTATTCCATTGGTCTATGTGTCTGTTTTTTTGCCAATACCATGCTGTCTTGATGATGACAGCTTTGTAGTAGAGGCTAAAGTCTGGGATTGTGATGCCTCCTGCTTTGGTCTTCTTCTTCAAAATTACTTTGGCTATTCGGGGCCTTTTGTGGTTCCATATGAATTTTAGGGTGGCTTGTTCTAGTTTCGAGAAGAATGCTGGTGCAATTTTGATTGGGATTGCATTGAATGTGTAGATAGCTTTGGGTAGTATTGACATTTTGACAATATTTATTCTTCCAATCCATGAGCAGGGAATGTCTTTCCATTTCTTTAAATCTTCTTCAATTACCTTCATAAGCTTTCTATAGTTTTCAGCATACAGATCCTTTACATCTTTGGTTAGATTTATTCCTAGGTATTTTATGCTTCTTGGTGCAATTGTGAATGGGATCAGTTTCTTTATTTGTCTTTCTGTTGCTTCATTGTTAGTGTATAAGAATGCAACTGATTTCTGTACATTGATTTTGTATCCTGCAACTTTGCTGAATTCATGTATCAGTTCTAGCAGACTTTTGGTGGAGTCTATCGGATTTTCCATGTATAATATCATGTCATCTGCAAAAAGCGAAAGCTTGACTTCATCTTTACCAATTTGGATGCCTTTGATTTCCTTTTGTTGTCTGATTGCTGATGCTAGAACTTCCAGCACTATGTTAAACAACAGCGGTGAGAGTGGGCATCCCTGTCGTGTTCCTGATCTCAGGGAAAAAGCTCTCAGTTTTTCCCCGTTGAGGATGATGTTAGCTGTGGGCTTTTCATAAATGGCTTTTATGATCTTTAAGTATGTTCCTTCTATCCCGACTTTCTCAAGGGTTTTTATTAAGAAACGGTGCTGGATTTTGTCAAAGGCCTTTTCTGCATCGATTGACAGGATCATATGGTTTTTCTCTTTTTTGTTGTTAATGTGATGTATCACGTTGATTGATTTGCGAATGTTGAACCAGCCCTGCATCCCAGGAATGAATCCCACTTGATCATGGTGAATCATTCTTTTTATATGCCGTTGAATTCGATTTGCTAGTATCTTATTGAGAATTTTTGCATCCATATTCATCAGGGATATTGGCCTGTAGTTCTCTTTTTTTACTGGGTCTCTGTCTGGTTTAGGAATCAAAGTAATACTGGCTTCATAGAATGAGTCTGGAAGTTTTCCTTCCCTTTCTATTTCTTGGAATAGCTTGAGAAGGATAGGTATTATCTCTGCTTTAAACGTCTGGTAGAACTCCCCTGGGAAGCCATCTGGTCCTGGACTCTTATTTGTTGGGAGATTTTTGATAACCGATTCAATTTCTTCGCTGGTGATGGGTCTGTTCAAGCTTTCTATTTCCTCCTGATTGAGTTTTGGAAGAGTGTGGGTGTTCAGGAATTTGTCCATTTCTTCCAGGTTGTCCAATTTGTTGGCATATAATTTTTCATAGTATTCCCTGATAATTGTTTGTATCTCTGAGGGATTGGTTGTAATCATTCCATTTTCATTCATGATTTTATCTATTTGGGTCATCTCCCTTTTCTTTTTGAGAAGCCTGGCTAGAGGTTTGTCAATTTTGTTTATTTTTTCAAAAAACCAACTCTTGGTTTCGTTGATCTGCTCTACAGTTTTTTTAGATTCTATATTGTTTATTTCTGCTCTGATCTTTATTATTTCTCTTCTTCTGCTGGGTTTAGGCTGCCTTTGCTGTTCTGCTTCTAGTTCCTTTAGGTGTGCTGTTAGATTTTGTATTTGGGATTTTTCTTGTTTCTTGAGATAGGCCTGGATTGCAATGTATTTTCCTCTCAGGACTGCCTTCGCTGCATCCCAAAGCGTTTGGATTGTTGTATTTTCATTTTCGTTTGTTTCCATATATTTTTTAATTTCTTCTCGAATTGCCTGGTTGACCCACTCATTCGTTAGTAGGGTGTTCTTTAACCTCCATGCTTTTGGAGGTTTTCCAGACTTTTTTCTGTGGTTGATTTCAAGCTTCATAGCATTGTGGTCTGAAAGTATGCATGGTATGATTTCAATTCTTGTAAACTTATGAAGGGCTGTTTTGTGACCCAGTATATGATCTATCTTGGAGAATGTTCCATGTGCACTCGAGAAGAAAGTATATTCTGTTGCTTTGGGATGCAGAGTTCTAAATATATCTGTCAAGTCCATCTGATCCAATGTCTCATCAGGGCCCTTGTTTCTTTATTGACCGTGTGTCTACATGATCTATCCATTTCTGTAAGTGGGGTGTTAAAGTCCCCTGCAATTACCACCTTCTTATCAATAAGGTTGCTTGTGTTTATGAGTAATTTTTTTATATATTTGGGCGCTCTGGTATTCGGCGCATAGACATTTATAATTGTTAGCTCTTCCTGATGGATAGACCCTGTCACTATTATATAATGTCCTTCTTCATCTCTTGTTACAGCCTTTAATTTAAAGTCTAGTTTGTCTGATATAAGTATGGCTACTCCAGCTTTCTTTTGGCTTCCAGTAGCATGATAAATAGTTCTCCATCCCCTCACTCTCAATCTAAAGGTGTCCTCAGGTCTAAAATGAGTCTCTTGTAGACAGCAAATAGATGGGTCTTGTTTTTTTATCCATTCTGATACCCTATGTCTTTTGGTTGGCGCATTTAATCCATTTACATTCAGTGTTATTATAGAAAGATATGGGTTTAGAGTCATTGTGATGTCTGTATGTTTTATGCTTGTAGTGATGTCTCTGGTACTTTTTCTCACAGGGTCCCCCTTAGGATCTCTTGGAGGGCTGGTTTAGTGGTGACAAATTCCTTCAGTTTTTGTTTGTTTGGGAAGACCTTTATCTCTCCTTCTATTCTAAATGACAGACTTGCTGGATAAAGGATTCTCGGCTGCATATTTTTTCTGTCTAGCACACTGAAAATCTCGTGCCAATTCTTTCTGGCCTGCCAAGTTTCAAAAGAGACATCAGTCACGAGTCTTATAGGTCTCCCTTTATATGTGAGGGCACGTTTACCCCTTGCTGCTTTCAGAATGTTCTCTTTATCCTTGTATTTTGCCAGTTTCACTCTGATATGTCGTGCAGAAGATCGATTCAAGTTATATCTGAAGGGAGTTCTCTGTGCCTCTTGGATTTCAATGCCTTTTTCCTTCCCCACTTCAGGGAAGGTCTCAGCTATTATTTCTTCAAGTAACCCTTCAGCACCTTTCCCTCTCTCTTCCTCCTCTGGGATACCAATTATGCGTATATTATTTCTTTTTAGTGTACCACTTAGTTCTCTAATTTTCCCCTCATACTCCTGGATTTTTTTCTCTCTCTTTTTCTCAGCTTCCTCTTTTTCCATAACTTTATCTTCTAGTTCACCTATTCTCTCCTCTGCCTCTTCAATCCGAGCCGTGGTGGTTTCCATTTTGTTATGCATTTCGTTTAAAGCGTTTTTCAGCTCCTCGTGACTGTTCCTTAGTCCCTTGATCTCTGTAGCAAGAGATTCTCTGCTGTCAGCTATACTGTTTTCAAGCCCAGCGATTAATTTTATGACTATTATTCTAAATTCACTTTCTGTTATATTATTTAAATCCTTTTTGATCAGCTCATTAGCTGTTGTTATTTCCTGGAGATTCTTCTGAGGGGAATTCTTCCGCTTGGTCATTTTGGATAGTCCCTGGCGTGGTGAGGACCTGCAGGGCACTTCCCCTGTGCTGTGGTGTATAATTGGAGTTGGTGGGCGGAGCCGCAGTCCGACCTGATGTCTGCCCCCAGCCCACCGCTGGGGCCACAGTCAGACTGGTGCATGCCTTCTCTTCCCCTCTCCTAGAGGCGGGATTCACTGTGGGGTGCGGTGGTCTGTCTGGGCTACTTGCACAGTGCCAGGCTTGTGATGCTGGGGATCTGGTGTCTTAGCTGGGGTGGGTAGGCAAGGTGCACAGGGGCAGGAGGGGCAGGCTTAGCTTGCTTCTCCTTAGGTGATCCACTTCACGAGGGGCCCTGTGGCAGCAGGAGGGAGTCAGATCCGCTGCCGGAGGTTTGGCTCCGCAGAAGTGCAGAGTTGGGTGTTTGCGCGGAGGGAGCAAGTTCCCTGGCAGGAACTGGTTCTCTTTGGGATTTTGGCTGGGGGATGGGCGGGGGAGATGGCGCTGGCGAGCGCCTTTGTTCCCCACCAAACTGAGCTCTGTCGTCCGGGGGCTCAGCAGCTCTCCTTCCCTTTGTCCTCCAGCCTTCCCGCTTTCTGAGCAGAGCTGTTAACTTATGACCTCCCAGCCGCTAAGTCGCGCTTGTTGTAGGAACACAGTCCGTCAGGCCCCTCCGCTTTTTGCAAGCCAGACTCGGGGACTCTGCTTGGCCGGCGAGCCGCCCCTCCGCACGGCTCCCTCCCGCCAGTCCCTGGAGGGCGCACTGCCTCGCCGCCCTTCCTACCCTCTTCCGTGGTCCTCTCGTCTGCACTTGGCTCCGGCGACTCCGTTCTGCTAATCCTCTGGCGATTTTCTGGGTTATTTAGGCAGGTGTAGGTGGAATCTAAGTGATCAGCAGGACGCGCGGTGAGCCCAGCGTCCTCCTACGCCTCCATCTTCTCTTTCCCATTTTCAAAAATAAGAACAATAGTTTTATAATGACACATATCCATAGTTATATAATATTGGGTTCATGAAATTTGCCATTCCAAAGAAAGAGGATAGAAATTCCTATGTTCAACAGATGTTTAAAAAATAAATGGAAGTTTTCTGGAAGGATGGCTGTGGGGAGAGCATTGTTTACCAGCCTTTCCAGAACCCCACATAAAAAGGGACAGAACAACTAGAATACAAAACCACGAAGCCCATGGAATATATTTACAACAAAGCTAAGTAACAAGGCATCCCCATAAGCCTCCAAATATAAGAAGGTATGGACAGACTTCCAACAGCTACAAGACTACATGATAATCATTTCCTGTGTGGGAGGATGAAAGAAGAAGTATGGTAGCATGTGTTGTTATCAACAGACTTTTTGACAGCAATGATTCAGGATAGAAAAAAAAATGGAGTGATATATTCAAAATATCAAAAAAGGTGTGATCCAAATATTTTTTATCCAGAAAAACATGCTTTCAGTAAATAGCCATCAACAAGGCAGAACTCTGGACATATTGTTTTCATGAACATATTTTGAGGAAACAGAGTACAATATTAAGATTCCTACTGGACCAAAAGGGAATACATTGAACTATAATAATACTAATAATAAAACCTATCAAATATGTATATATCTATGGTTCACAATTATATTAACATAAGATTCACATTCTAATTATATTATAACTAATTTTATAATATTAGATTAATAGTATTCAGAGATTTATATGAAAATATTTTATTACTTTTAAATTTAGTAAATAAAAGGAAGAATTCAGGTATTGATCTCCTTTTACCCATATTAACTGTAACACTGAATTACCAAGTATTCTCTTTTTACCTGGGAAAGCATTTTTGTAAATTACCACCACTAAAAATTGAATAGAAAGTGATAGAGTTTGAATATTAACACCTTTAAACCATTAATGAATTGATATAGACATTAAACATCAATATTTCTAACATCACAAAAATATAGGCATCCAATCACCCACTTTAGTCCTTGGAAAGAGATTAAACCTTAAGTCTCATACATTCATTGAATACAGCTTCTTATTTACAGGGACCACAAAACATCTTTGAACATGTTTGGTTTCACCATAAGTATGCAGTCAGTGAAACTCAGACCAGGTTCTTTACAGGTCAAATGTAAGGAAAAAGAAAGAGGAAATAAACTAGATTACAAAAGGCTTAAGAGACATATGCATATATTTATATATATTTTTAATGTGAAGAATATACTGTGGTGTCTAGGGATACACATTGGGATATTAAAACCATAAAAATTTCATTTTAATTCATATTTGAAAAGATAAGATACTAGTTATTTATAGGATCCGAAAGTGATTTTGATAGAGGAGGACTTAAAACAACATGAGACAAATTTATGATAAATAGTAAGGGAATGACAAATATTAATTTTTATAGCCAAGGGATATTAGCTAGGAAAAGGACATGCATGAGACAAAGCATAATGAATGAGAACAATTTTGTGAGGCACTTATTTTCAGTTTTATATCATTATTTATTAACTTGAGTCAATAAATGAATAAGAAAAAGATATGAGACAATTCAAACAAACTAGCATTATCCTAACCACAGTTGCATTAGGTGCTAAATATTATTTAAGCCATAAAATACTTGGAGGTTATCATGGTGTTATTTTAATACATTTCTAGACAAGCCATGAAGAAGAAATATTTCAGACATTGCCACAAAGCTAGAAAGCATAATATAAAGATATTCAATGATTAAGGAGCCTTAAGAAAGCCAATTAAAAAAAAACAACAACAAAAACTTCCTTCTCAAGATTCTTCTCAAGATTCTATTGGGTAATTTTAGGTATGTTGTTGTGGCAACCTGAAATTAAGTAAAAAGAGTATTTGTATTTGAAAATTTAGCTGACGTGTTCCCGATCACCATGGAACGGTTTTGTTGTGGTTATTGAATTGATTTTAAGAAGGAAACACTCTGAGAATGGGAAACACCCCAAAGTGACTTTGCTAGGTAAAAATTAAAACTGAAATATTCATGGAACTAGCTACTATAGATTATATACTTCATTTAGCATACTGTATTAAATGATATAAATCAGATACTTTTAAGGCTCCCACAATTGGTGATTTGGGCATATTTAATAATGGCAATAATAATTATAATTCTTTGTGAAGGTATAGGTAGTTCCTTCTCTTGGATCAGCTGGGGTTTTTAGAAGAATCATGCATGCCAGTCACCTGGGTGGCTCAGTCAGTTGAGTGTCTGACTTCAGCTTATGATCTCTGGGTTCATGAGTTCAAGCCCCACATCAGGCTGACAGCTGGCAGTGCAGAGCCTGCTTCAGATCCTCTGTCCCTCTCTCTCTGCTCCCCCTCCACTTGCAGTCTCTCAAAAATAATTAAAACATTAAAAAAATAGAACAGTCATGCATGCCTTCTACTCTACTAGACTATAGCTGGGGGAATGTCCACAAAATAAAAAAAAAAATGACAATGAAAATTAGACAATAAAAATTCTAAGATGTGTTTATTAACTAATCAGTCATGAAAGTGTTGATTCCATTAAGAGTTTTCTAGGCATAAATGTTCATAAGGCTGTTGAAATATATATATATGTATACATGCATATTTTTTACTTTATATCTACTTTTTTTTTTTTTTTTAATTCTTTTTTTTCAACGTTTATTTATTTTTGGGACAGAGAGAGACAGAGCATGAACGGGGGAGGGGCAGAGAGCGAGGGAGACACAGAATCGGAAACAGGCTCCAGGCTCTGAGCCATCAGCCCAGAGCCCGACGCGGGGCTCGAACTCACGGACCGTGAGATCGTGACCTGGCTGAAGTCGGACGCTTAACCGACTGCGCCACCCAGGCGCCCCTATATCTACATTTTTGATAGTAGTTTGCAAAGGCTAAAGTCTTCAGATTGAACAATATATAGTAATCAATAATAATGTCAATAGCAATTGTGAAAACTGATGAGTAATGCAAAGTATAAATTGTACAAGCATTGGCTTTCTTGTTTGTTTTGTTTTGTTGTGGATTAGGACTTTAGATTCTCAGAGAAATTGCTTGATTATCATTCAAATATATGATACAGAGGAATCAGTGGTCTCTACTATTAATTTAGTTAACTTCATGAGAATACACCAAACTCTGTTATTTTACTTGGGTTGACTGAATTATTTGGATAGACTATAAGAAGAGACTTGTAGAACACAATGACATAAAGAAGTAGCTTGCAAAGCTATCTTTTAAATTTAATTATAGATGAAAAACAAATAAGAAAATCATTAAAAGGTGTTCTCAAATTAACAGATACAAATTAATTCCAAATAAGACACCAAAATTATCTATATGTGTAAATTGTGCTATATTAAATCAAAAGACAATTTACATGTGTACCAAGAGAATTAAGAAACTCCCACTCTGTAACCTCCCAAAATAGAGCAACAATCCAGTGACTAATATGCTATTTTACCATGTATATTTGGCCCAACTAGTTCAACAAAGCATCAGAATATATTAACCAACATGCTAAAGAAAAACTGACTCACTTTTCTGAGCCACTCAGAAATAACAGAACTGAACACCTTCTAATTTTTGGATAATTCTCCTGATGGAAGACTTATAACAGCAAACAAAATTCAACCTTCTTTAGAAGGTTGAAACATCATACAAAATGCTCTTATTTCTTGTTTCTTCTCTCATATTAATGTTTGGATTGTTGCTAATGCTGGAAAAGACATGATCTGGAGATAATTGAAATTGTGTTATATCTTCCATACTTTCATTTCCAAATGTGGTAAAAAAATGATTTGGGCTAAGCAGGGCCATTATGATATCGCCTCCTAGAATGCTCTCTCTCTAGTCATATATATTAAAGAATCTATAAAAGGTAATGAGGTTTGCTGAATAAATGAAAATATGAGGTGGATGTTTTATTGATAAGAAATTGGAATATATTCAGCAAAAGAGTAGCATAAACAATGGTAAATCAGAAATCTACATTAAATGTAAGCCAAATAGATAAGGAAGGCAAAATGTTGATATTAAAATATGAAAATATAAAGCCGATAGTATAAAGGGTAGAAAAACAAGATAATCAAGTGGCTTAAAAAGCTTTAGCTTAATTAATATTTATTTATGGCAAGCACTATTCTAAACACTGAAGATACAGTGGTAAACAAAGAAACCTCTTCTCGTTTAGGGCTTATATTCAACTGGATGAGTTAGACAATATAAACATATGCAGGTAGGCTGGGGAAAATATCTCTTGTGACATTTCACCAGAATTTTGAGTAAAATAAAGGGGAAAGTCACGTGAATACTTGGAGAAAGAACACTTCAGGTAGGGAGATGTAAGAGCACATTATTTAAGTCCAGTTCATGACTAACACTTTCCAGTATTTGCAAGTAGGCCAGTACGGCCAGAGTATGGTGGACAAAAGAAAACTGAATGGTAGCAGAAGCCAGATCACATAGGGCCTCGCCAGCTTTGCTTAAAAATTTTGCCTTATATTCTTAAAGGCCATTTCATCAAGGAACACTTAACATGTAAGCAAGGAGTAACACAACCTGGTATATATGTATATATATGTATGTATATATATACATATATACATATATACATGTATGCGGGGGAGGGGCAGAGAGAGAGGGAGAGAGAGAATCCCAAGCAAGTTCTGCTTCTGTCGGCATGGAGCCCAATGTGGGGCTCAAACTCATCAACTGTGAGATCATGACCTGAGCCAAAACCAACGGTTGGATGCTTAACCAATTGAGCCACTCAGGTGCCCCACAACCTGGTTTGTTTTTAAAATGTCTCTTTGCTATGTGAAAAACTGATGTTGGGAGAAAGAGCAAGTTTAGAAACAAAGAAACCCATTAGTGGACTACTGCAATAGTCCAGATGAGAGGACCTCATGGCTTAAACTAGGCTGATAAAATAGAGGTCATGAAAAGTCATCAGATTCTGGATTTATCTTGAAAGCATTTGCTATTAAACTGACTGTGCAGTCTGAGAGAAAGTAGGGACATACATAATTCTGAAGACTTTTTCCCTGAATAATTCTGTAAATGGCAGTGTGACGTACTGAATTGAGAAACACTAGAGTAAGAGCACAGTTTGGGGGGAAAAATGAAAAGGTCAGTTTAGATTTTCTTTGAGGTGTCTCTTTGATATTCAAGTGGAGTATGTGAAGACTGTATCAGGATCTAGGCTGAAATTCAGAAATAAATGATTGTTGCAGATATGCATTGAGGAATCATCAGTATATATTAACATTCAAAAGCATGGGAGGAGACCAAATGATCCAAATATTTAGAAAAGTAAGCTGAGGAGTCAATTGGGGACACGGGCACATGGAGATCCAGAAGAAGTGGAGCCAGCAGGAAAGACTGAGAGAAAACTTAGAGTTCAGAATTGTAGGAATAAATGCTATCCAGCAAGCGAAGTGAAGAAAGTATTTCAAAAAAGAAATGACCATTGTTTCAAATGTAGCTGAGAACGAGCAAGATAAGGATTGAGAAATAAGCATTGGATTTTGAAGCCTGGAAGTTTGTGGTGACCCTTGTAAGAACTTCTGTTAGAGTGGTAGGAACAAAAGCCTGCCTGGCATAAGTTTGAAGGACCATGGGGAATGAGGACATGGAACGGTATAAAAGTTCCCTTTTAGAAGGTAATTGCAAGGTGCTATGTCATAACAAAGAATATGTTTTTGAAGAAGAATTATGTGGAGCGTTTTATTCTGATGTGGATGAAAACAGAGGAGAAAAATTGTGTGTCTAGAGCCACAGCAATTGTAAAAATAAAGCCCAAACCCCTTCACTAGGTGATAGTGGGGGTTCCTATAACTGTTCCTTTTTGACTTTTTTTCTCATTCCCCTGACTTCTAAATATTACAGGGCTTCAGAATTATATCTCTGGACTTCTCTAACTCACATTGTTAACCAATTTATTTAATCTCATGATCTTAAGTATCACCTATAACATGAACTCTAGGTTTCTATATTTAAGTGGCCAATGCAACATTGACACTTGGATGTTTGATATGCATCTTTAATGAAAGTATCTTAACACTAACTCATGATTTTCTTAGATGCCTGCTTGGTCCCCAGGCTTTCTCACCTCAATCTAGGGCAATTCTACCCTGCCAATTTCTCAGATCTAAAACATTTATCTTCTCTTTCTCAAATATTTTAATTCCAGTTTTCAACATATGTTGATTCAACCATTAAAATATATTCATATTCTGACTAATCACCAGCTGTACAACATTTGATTCTCATTATTTGTAGTAGTTGTGTTCTTTAAAGTCACTGTGAGCACTGAGTTAGAGAACACTGAGTAATTACTCCTAGAGAAAATACAGCGTTAGGTTTCTTGGAACCTCTGTGACAACATATCCATCAATTGATCAATACATAATTTTGTTTTATGTTTCTGTTTAAAGACAACTCATTTATGCTATATTATTGATTAATTAACACTCAACTAGCGGTGGCTAGCACTATAAGTCATGTTTGAACACGCTTATCTAACACTCTTTTCTCCATAAGGTACATCACAGCCTTCCTGTGCTTAGAAACACTAGACAGAACTTCAACAATACACTTGGGGACCATTGTAAACAGTGAAATCACAAAAACACAAAATGTGAAAAATATGGCACTAAATAAATAATGAAAGGACTCTTGTTTACTGTATGAAAGTTGAAACAAGACAGTATAATGGGGCGCCTGAGTGGCTCACTTTGGCTCAGGTCATGATCTCATGGTTTGAGAGTTGGAGCCTCATGCTAGGCTCTGTGCTGACAGCCCAGAGCCTGGAGTTTGCTTCAGATTCTCTGTCTCCCTCTTTGTCTCTGCTCCTCCCTCGCTTGTGTGCTCTCTCTCTCTCTCTCTCTCTCAAAAATAAATAAATATTAAAAAAAAAATAAGGTATAACACTACCCTATTGACTTCAACTGGGAATGTGTACATTGGGGGAGGCTCATGGTTTTTACCACATGATTGAGAATGACCTTGAAAACATTGTGAGTATTGATTTTGGCTTTAGAAATAATTTTAGCAAGTAGGCAAATTTGCAAATATGGAATCTGCAAATAATGAGGATCGATTTATTATCATTTCCTATCCTTTTCCTCTACTTGAATTTTCTCCATAGCAGTTATCACAACCAAATATACTGTATATTTTCCTTATTTTTTTTAATTTATTGTTGTCTTAGCATGAAGAAATAGAATTTTAAAAATTTTGTTTATGCTGAATCCTGATCCTTTATATTAGGACTGGGCACATATTAGGTACTTAATAAATATTTATCAGATAAAAAGAATTCAATAGTTATAGACAGACAGATGGTTATAAAAGCGAGGCAGTGATAGACATGTTTATCTAAATTGAGTTTATTTTTTATGAGTTAATATATTCATATGGTTTAAAAATTTTTAAGTATAAAGGGGTGTGCCATGGAAAACCTCCCTGTACTATAAATGAAATTCCAAATTTACCATATTTTACATTTCCACATAAAATGAAATCTACAAAAAAGCAGATTAAGAACATATGACACAACAATTAATCTGAGGAAACCATATGAACTTGAAAATCAAAGTTCCTTGTGAAAAGTGTCTCCAACAAAAATGAAAATATTAAGGAGATTCAAAGTGAGAATATCTTTACAGTAGTCGGAAAAGGAGTGCAGGAGAAAAATTAAATAATTATACAGTCTAAAAGCAGTGCAGTTATGGAGGTGGCTAGTAAGAGCTGATGTTCAGATTTGTAGGAAGTATGTGAACTAGTTTTTAAACACAGGCATTGTTAAAAATTAAACCACATACTTATAATTACGTGAGTATATTAAAATTACATGAAAAAAGATAAATACTTAAAATACATCACTTCCTAACTGTTTTATGATGCTTTACTATTTCTGTTATCTTGAGGTTATTTAAATCTTTTGTATTTGCTTGGAAATACAACTTGCCATGGTGCAAGTATTTATATCAAGTAATTGGCCAATACTATAAATTAGATCTTAATTATTTTCATTATTTGGTCTAAACTTAAGAAAGTAATAGAAAGATGTTGATGATGCAATTAAGTTTAAAAAGTGTGTCATGTCTGTATCCAATATGTTATGAATAGCAACAAAAAAATTCTGTTTGAAAATTATTATGTGATTCAGCAAAGAACTGCTAATGTCACTGACAAATAAATCAAGTTCTGAGGTACTTTTTTGTTCTTCACTTTTATCTTTCTTATTAATAAAACTAAAATATCATCCAACGTTCATGTCAGAACTTGACATAGTCAGCTGTTAAATTTAACCAGCATGTCACCAAATAAAACCCACATTATTTAAAATTAAAGTTGAATGAACATGTCTGAAATAAGCAAGGAATGTAAGTGTGAGATTGAGAAAAATCATGCTACATTAAATGCAATAATTCCAGAATGTAAAAGTGATTAGAGGGAAGGGATATTTATGGAAAGCAGGAAATAAAGATCTAATACCTGAGGGACATTAATGGTTTTCTTCAAAAAGAGAACAAACAAAACAAGTAAAAATATTATCTTTCTTGGGAATGACATTTGAGATATTTGACATCCTGTAAGCTGCTGGCAGTCACTACCTCTGCTAATACTGGCTCTCAGGATCCCATGCCAGACCAGGTGCTGCCCATGGAAGTTCTAGGATCTGTAAGCTACAACACAGGGGCTCTGGAGGAAAGGGACACCATGAGGCTGCAATTCAACAATGCTGTTCAGACATCGCAAATGTGTGCGCAGTGGCCTTGTCTTTATTTCGTATGTCTTAGAAAGTCTCAGATCTTAGCTTTGCTGTCATTTCCTTGATCACTGAAACAAGTTCAAATGTTCTTATCATGCACTATAATAAACCCATGTATCTTGTTTAAAGGGCCCTTGTCTCAGGTCTAATTTTACATGTATTTGCCTGATTAGAAAATAAGTTTTATCTCCTGCTGAATTAGAGCGAAGGGAAGTAAACTGTATCCTCAGAGGCATCAATTGACAATTGTCTCAAATATCCTTTTGTGTTTTCTAACACGACGCACCTTTTATCTCACGTTTTATTGATTCTTTCTGCGGAGAAGATGATCAATGTACTGTACAAAGAACCTCGTTAAGGCAGAAGTGTTCAATCTGATAATCTGGTGCTTGCCTCTTCTTCCTCCTTCTTTTATCTGCCTCATGTCAGAGCTTTCTACCAGGGGAAAATAGGAAATTTTTAAATAGTGGGAGCATTTGGTATTGTTTTTTTTTTTTTTTAATTTTTTTAACCTTTACTTATTTTTTAGACATAGAGAGACAGAGCATGAACGGGGGAGGGTCAGAGAGAGGGCGGCACAGAATCTGAAACAGGCTCCAGGCTCTGAGCTGTCAGCACAGAGCCTGATGCGGGGCTTGAACTCACGGACTGCGAGATCATGACCTGAGCTGAAGTGGGCCCGCTTAACTGACTGAGCCACCCAGGTGCCCCCTTTTGGTATTGTTTATTAAGGTTCTGGGAAGGAAGGATAGGGTCACCAGGCCTGGGTTACTTAAACCCTGTACATAGCAGAGAAATATCTGTCTGCAGGATTAGCCATTGAGTGACCCCCTCAGATTAAATCTCCAAACTCTTGGAATATTCCACCTGAGAAGAGTGTTTTTGTATGCCCAAAGTCATGAAACAGTAGATACTTTATCAGTGTGGACTGCTGAGTTATCTTTCTTTAGATGAAGAAACATTCTACAGTCCCCAGTATGAGTCTTTAGTGAAGTGAGTCAGTCAGTCTCAACAAATATTGATGGATAATGCTAGACTAGAGTGGAGCTTTGGGACAGAGCTTTTACCCTGGCAACAGGAGCTCTTGACAATTTTAGTACAGACGGAGGCCAAAAAGCCATGGGGCAATGGCTCTCCATCCTAACTGCTGAGAATCTAGGGGCACACTTAATGGGAATCTTACGGTCTTCTACACTTGAGGTTCTCTGGGAACACCTGTAACTTATATTAATGCACCATGACTGTCATTTCCTGGAGAAAAGATCAGAATAAGACATATTCTATGGTATAGTTGGCAAAGATAGAGACTACTTTGAGCCACACCCATGTCTTCCCATGGGAGGGAGGTGGACCCTGCTATGTAGCAGTACACAATGAAAACTAATCTTACTCTAAGCTTGTAAACTAAGGCAAGGTGTCTGATTTTGTCCTTAATTTATTTGGAATAAAAAATAACCAAAATTGGTCAACTGTAATGATTCCTATTCTTAATATCATATGGTGTATCAGCAAAGGCCAATTCTGTGGGAAGACATAGGAAGTATTTCTGTGATTCTTACTGATTTGCTCTGTATTGAAACTGAACTGTGCCAGGACAATACTGCAGTGTGGTATCACATTGTCAAGTTGGTAAGATTCAACTCCCTTAGGTAACGAGTCATATGATAATACAAAGTCATATGATAATACTGATAGTGTTATCAAATATATTAGAAGATCACGTTAAAGGCTCTTCATGAAATATTACCAATAGGAATGTCTGGCCCGAGGAAAAATTGGGTTTATCTAGCTATCAGTAAAATTCTGTGCTAAAAAGTTTGGTCAAGTTCATCACAAGGTAGATATAACACCAGACCAAGTGAATAAATGAATAATCAAATTTGTACAAAAATGTGAAAATGTATATAATGGCTTTTTATTTTTTTTATTTTTTTTTAATTTTTTTTTCAACGTTTATTTATTTTTTTGGGACAGAGAGAGACAGAGCATGAACGGGGGAGGGGCAGAGAGAGAGGGAGACACAGAATCGGAAACAGGCTCCAGGCTCTGAGCCATCAGCCCAGAGCCTGACGCGGGGCTCGAACTCACGGACCGCGAGATCGTGACCTGGCTGAAGTCGGACGCTTAACCGACTGCGCCACCCAGGCGCCCCTATAATGGCTTTTTAAATCTATCTGTACCCTGAACTGACTTCTCTTGATTTTAGGCTATTTATGCATATAATATTGCTTTATTTATTATACAAATGCTGAACTAAATGTATATGCTGAAAAAAATACGATCATTTTTTTTCTGTTAGGGCCTGGACCAAGTGGGGGCTGGGGTAGGTAGAGCAGGAAAGGGTTAATTCAGCAGGCCAGGGTTGCTCAAATCTTAAGCATCCCAGAAAAACTGTCTGACTTTAAGACTGGCTCTTGGCTGACTCCTGGGATGTAGCTTCTTAACCCTTGGAATATTCTGCCTAACAGAGCATTTTTGTATGTCTGAGGTCTTAGTCCGTGCTCAAGTTTGACCAGTTTGATCAGACAAATTTATCCTAACAATGTAATTTATGAGGCCAACTTTCCTGGCTGGCAACATTTTAGAAATATCATCACACATTATTGCTGGGAGAATTCAGCATGTCCCCAGGCGACTCCACTGGGAGGGGACAGCTGGAAGCTTGAGTCTGGTTTCTCCTGGACCTCACATAATGTACTCTTTTCCTTTACTGATTTTGATATGTAGTCATTCATTATATAAATGGTAACTGTGATATGGCAGCTTTTTTGAGTCCTGTTAAGTCCTTCTAGCAAATCATGAAGCCTTAGGGAGATTAGCATAGCTCCCTTTCCTGCTTTCTTACCCTCTGCAAGTAGACTTTTAAAATGATGTTTTGGGGTGCCTGGGTGGTTCAGTGGGTTAAACATCTGACTTTTGCTTTCTGCTCAGGTTCCTAAGTTTTAGCCCCATGTTGTGCACTGCGCTGGCAATGTGGAGCCTGCTTGGGATTTTCTCTGTCTCCATGTCTCTCTGCCCCTCCTCTCTCTCTCTTTCTCTGTCTCTTTCTCCCTCTCTCTCTCTCTCTCTCAAAATAAATAAATAAACTAAAAAAAAATGATGTTTTAACATCTTCCCAGACCTGGTCCCACTCTCTAGACATCTCTAACTAAAGAGTAGTTCCTTTATGACTGCTGAAACTACTTGTATAGAAGTCTGTATCCTATAAGGTGGCATCTAAATCCATATTCATATCTGTCCCTAATCATATTTATCTCTGTATCTATCCTCACAAAAAGGGAAAATGGGAATGTAGATAGGTAGATGATAGAGAGAGACTGATAGATGATAGATAATAGAGCTATGCATATAAATATGGAAATCAGTATACAGATACAGATACATATCCATTGTGGGTTTTTCCCTCCATTTGGCCCAGATTTTGCTTTATTTTTTAGATAGTTTTGGTTAGTTTGTGTTTTCAGCTATTAGTCCTTTTCTTCTTTCATTGAAGACTATATTTTTTATTTTCATTTCATCATTGTTTTTGTTATTTTAAGTGGATTTCAAAAGAAATACAAAATGACTTTATTCCTGGATTTTTAACTGGATATTGATGACTATTTTATAGTACGGAAGAGTGTAAAATGCTTTGGATTGAATCATTGGTAAAGAACAGTACCAGACATCAATCAGGTACTAAGTAAACTGGAGCTATTACAACCATTTCCCTTTATTTTTTTCAGATATATATTTTCTTTTTTTCTTGTATAAAAGAATTATGAATTCTTTCAAGAAGATACTGAATAATTCACATAAAAATGGTACACAAATCATTATTTGCCTGATTTTGTAAGATTCTAAGATCTTTTAGTAAAAAGCATATCATGAGACAGTGTTCTATAAATTATTAATTTGATTAGTGAAAAGCCAGTAATCATGTGTTTTTGTAGTATTATAAGCTTCAAAAACACTTGTAACAAATACTATCCGATTTTAGGATCACAGGAAATTAGATACACTATCAGACATGTAGTACTTACTCAAAATCTGCCACTGAATTAATAGATATTATTTTGAGTGAGAACCCAGAAAACTCTTGGAGAATGAACAAAGGTACTGAATTATGAGGTTTATTGTCAGTTTAAAACAAACTAGTTCTATTTCAAACAGAAGTCATAAAGTCATATAATTTAAAAAAAAACAAACAATAAACATACAGATTATTTTAAACATGTGGAAATCATAACTATTAACTGTGAGTTCCTTTGTACAACTTATAACTGGGAACTTATTTTCTCTATACTAAAAATGTTAACACCCAGTCCTCATGTACGTTCTTGAAAATGTATTTGATGCAATTCCAGTGCCTAAAGGGGGGGAGGGGGATTATTTTCTTTCTAGAGACTTTGCTTTTAAATTAGAGCAAGTTTCAATCAATGGGACAACTTTTAACTTGACTCTGAATTGCTAATGTCTCTATTACAGTTCTCTGCAAATTAAGAATAAGAAAAAAAGTAAGACCAGCATAACTCATATTCCTTGAGATTCAAATTAAACAAGAACATCTGTTTTTCTATTAAAATATATTGAAATATATTACAAAATATAAATTTTGAGAAAAATTATTATACATATTACTTGACTTGAAGAGAACAGCATGTTTTTCCATTGCCCTAGGTTGCATTCCCAGCTAGCCGACTCTGTGACAGGATTAGTGTGCAGGTAATTTATTAGGGAGAGCTCAGTGGATCAGCACCTATCAGAAAGGAAGGGAGGGATCAACATCTGTCATTGGAATGGGAGAAAACAAGATAGAACACCAGCTGAAGTTGAAGCACCATGTAGCTTAGGTGGTGACCTTAGCAACCCTGTGGGAGTTCTGAAGCTAGGATGACTCTTCAGAGTTGCCTTAAATTGAGGCGAGGGGGCCAGACCTTCATAAACATATTCTGTGGATTTGGGTTGTGCCAAGTCCTGTAGAGGACTGTCTGCTCAGTGATTCCCAAGACAATGTTAAACTTTACCTGAGCCCTGTGCTCCCATAAAACAGCTACCATGAAGAAATCTCCCCACACTTTGTGTTCCTACAAGTGACTTACCGCAAAGAGCCAGTTTTCCACATGTGACTTCTATAAGACTTGTAGATGATGCCCTTGTTGACCTAGGAAAAGACTAGGCATGGTCCTTCCAAATTTTTATTCTTTGTCCCATAGATGGTTTATCTCTTTATGTCTACTGCCAGTCTGAGCAAATATCTGCTAACTTGACATGTCCAAACGTTACTCAGGCTTTTCTCCTTTCCCCAGACCCCTGAAATTTTAGTCACTTAAACTGAAAGAAATACTGGAATGCAGAACAAATCTTCCTTAATGGGCCCCTCCAAGAACTCCCCTCCAAGAACACCCAGTTCTTTCTAGATTTGTTTACTCCCCCAGGAAAATCCTTTTCTTTATTTTTTTTTTAATTTTAAAAACTATGTTTTATTTACTGTATTCATAAAATGTGATGAAAGAAAGTCCTTTTCACCTGGCTTTTGGAACATGTTTAGATCAAATGGTTGGAGCATTCTCTCTACTGTAATAGTCTCTGTTGCCCTTCCCCCTTTCCAATTGCTCTCCTCCTCTCCTTATCACAATAGTCTTTCTAAATTAATATTCTACCTTAACCTAAATCTGGATTTATTTATTATTTGACACTTGTTAGCACCCTGAACTGATAGCAGCTGGAGAAATCTTTTGTTTCTGAAAAGGGTCTGGAGGTGTCAAAAAATTTGAAAAGGGTCTAATAGCACATCATAGCATCTACCACATACCCTCAATTATATTATTTCAAAGAAAATAAAATTATTCTTTAAAAATGTTTTAATGTTTATTTATTTTTGAGAGACAGAGCATGAGCAGGGGAGGGGCAGAGGTAGAGGGAGACACAGAATTGGAAGCAGGCTCCAGGCTCTCAGCTGTCAGAACAGAGCCTGACACAGTGCTCAAACTCATGAACCCTGAGATCATGACCTGAGACAAAATCAGATTCTTAACCGACTGAGCCACTCAGGCGCCCCAAAAATAAAATTATTCTTAAAGCAGGTATTTTGAAAGGTCAAATAGAGTGTTAGGTTGACCAAATACATTATAAGCCTCCTTTAAAATAGCAGAAAGTATACATTAAAAAAAAGGAATACAAAAAAGAATGATAGAAAATGAGAGTAGTAGCCAATGGTGGAAAGTTTGAGAAATTTGAGAAAGAAAATTTCAGAATTCCAGAGGATAGAAAAAGTGATATTTTCAGTTAAGCATCAGAGTTTGGCCACAGATGTTTATCCCCATCCTTTTCTGAAATTTTATTTAAAAATTCAAGGGGCGCCTGGGTGGCGCAGTCGGTTAAGCGTCCGACTTCAGCCAGGTCACGATCTCGCGGTCCGTGAGTTCGAGCCCCGCATCAGGCTCTGGGCTGATGGCTCAGAGCCTGGAGCCTGTTTCCGATTCTGTGTCTCCCTCTCTCTCTGCCCCTCCCCCGTTCATGCTCTGTCTCTCTCTGTCCCAAAAATAAATAAACGTTGAAAAAAAAAATTCAAGAAAGGAATAAAAAATATATACTTACCTTTAAAGGCAAAGAAAATGGAAGAGGGCAGAATAGCAGCTGATGTCAAGAGATGTCAACAGCTTTTTCAAAGATGGAAAGTGAAAAAGGGAGGATTATCAGAATTAGCAGAGAAGAAGAAAATAAAATTTACATGTTTCCTGAGGGAGATAATAAGAAGTAAGCAATTTTCCTCAAAAAGTCTTATAAAGTCTTGACTGCCAGGAGTAGAGAAACAACTTCAGAGTTCAGAACTGAAAGAAGGAAGTATTTTTAATTTACAAATTTGTTTCCAGGCAGAGGAATGGGAGATATTTGAACATTAACTCAAGACACATTTTGACTTGAGTTTACCCACATTGAATAAAGTTTAAAGAAAGGATGCAAGAGGAGCATAGAATTACATTTTCAAGATAAATTTGATGCTTTTTACATATTGGATTTATTTGCTATTGAAAGAAAGCAAAAATCACAAACAATCCAAATGAATGATGAATAAATAAATTGTAGCACATTTATACAACTGTAACGTTATACAACAATGAAAATGAATGAACCACAAATACAGATACAAACAACATTGGGGAGAAAAAGCTAATAGCAGGGAAATGTCTTCCTATGTTACAATTTATAAAATATTCAAGACTGGGAAATTAAACATATTGATTTAGACTTTCATAATATGTATGAGGTAAAGCTATAAATGAAATAACTGAAATATCGTGACAGTGGTTATATATGGTTGAAATAAAGAAGATACAAAAGAGAAAAAGCTTACAAGAGTGTTGGTAATATTTAATCTCTTTTTTTTTTAATTTTTTTTTCAACGTTTATTTATTTTTGGGACAGAGAGAGACAGAGCATGAACGGGGGGAGGGGCAGAGAGAGAGGGAGACACAGAATCGGAAACAGGCTCCAGGCTCTGAGCCATCAGCCCAGAGCCTGACGCGGGGCTCGAACTCACGGACCGCGAGATCGTGACCTGGCTGAAGTCGGACGCTTAACCGACTGCGCCACCCAGGCGCCCCGGTAATATTTAATCTCTTAAAATGGATGATGTGTTATACACTAACGTGTATGTTGCACATTAGCGTGTATTAGTTTTTAATCTTATACACATGATACAAACCTTATAATAGATCAATATTTCATAAAATAAGAAGAAAATAGCAAGAAATAGAACGGAGAATGTGGCTACGATATCGGTGATGTAGTTTGGGTCAGGTCCAACAAATTTGCTTGTAAAAATAGAACGGGTAAAAAAGACTCCATTAGTTCTTGACTCTAATTCATCTGATTAGATATTACATTTATTACCTAACTGCACACTTAATGCTTTTCAGAATTGAAAATGCATGTACTTTGCAAAGGAAAAGATTACTTATAGTTATTTGAATGAGTAGTTAAGTTAAAGAGACTCTCATTTTTGAAAAGGTGACATTTCACAATTGAGAAAGCATGTTACAACGACCCTCAGTTAAGCTAGGTTGTAGATTACTTAGCCATTGTGTCTCTCATTATATACTATAGTATTGCTATTTTCCTATTTCATTGCTCTGTATAACTATTTCCAGGAGGATGTGGAAAAGAAGGTAAAGGAGGTGGAACCTGAATTTATCAGATTTAAAAATTAATAATGAATCTATCATTAGCACTTAATTCCAAGCCAGAAAATGATTTAGACTCTTCTTATCTGGAAAGAGAAAAAAAAAAAGAATCTTTATTTCTGGACTACTGCCAGGCATCTATTTGTAACTGCATAACCACTTGCAATGATTTCTATGCCATTGCAGTTTTGAAAATCATTCCCACAGATGTTGATGCCTGCTTTCACAGACATTTAAACCAAACTATGTCTTCCTAATTTGCATATGTTGTCAACAAGCTGTGCTTTGGTGTAATCCCTGCCAGAGCTTTCCCTCCAGTAAATGGAACAGTGGGAATGGGGTTTTATTTCAAGTGATTGTGTGACTCAAGAGCTTAACTAATTACACTATAATTTAAAATAAATCTTTGATGTGCTATCTTAAAGAATTAATATAGTATGAAGGAAAATCACTTTGAGCAAGATGGCTTCATTTCATTCAGCAAGGCTCTGAAATCTGATGTGCAATAAACTGGCGGACAAACCATTAGAGAGCTAGCAGGGATGACATTCAAAGCAAGCACTTCCACGGCCTCATCTAAAATGTGCTGAAATGACAACAGTGAATATGTATTAGAAGTTTAATTTAGTCTCCTAAGTGACCTTGATCATTTGATTGGGTGGTATCTGAGATAGTGTTTTCAAGTATATTTATGAATGCCTAAAGCAGGAGATGGAAAAAAAAAAATCCTTCAAACAGCTACCCTGAAGATTTCTTGGATTAGGAAAGAAAATGAAAAAGACCAGTTTGGCTCATTAATAATTCAACATCTTTCTGATTTTAAAATCCCCTCCAGTCAAAATCTTGACTTTCTTTTTTTCAGAAAATTCTTATTAGTGAAAGCTCTAAGGCATTAATGGAATGTTTATAAAGACTGTTTCCTTTCTTTGTGTTAAAGTTGTGCCCTTCCATTGTGCCCTCCTAATCTGTCTGGAAAATCTGAACAACCTGAAACTTGTGTGTACTAGATCCTTCCATCATTGGTTTTTCTCTCACTTCCTGATGCATTGTTGGTTTTCTGATGCATATTAAGTGGCTCAGCTAAAAAACGTATGCATATAACCTATAGAGAAATCTTTCAATTTTTAAAATATCTTTTTCTATTAATAAAACCATCACCAGAAATATCTTAAATAAAATTTTATTTTCCTAAACTTGTAAGAAGAGTAAACTCCTATATTAAAACCAACTTACAATACCACAAAAATGCTTATACTGAAAATCCTGAGTACAACCCTTCATTTACACGGAGTCTCTGAGCACAGGTGTTAACCTTATTTTCAGGTACATAAGGTGTGCCGTACTCACAAATATTTGAATAGTCAGGGGTTTGTATGTCTTATATACATGTCCATGTAAATAATTGGAAAGTGCCTGTTATTTAAAAATTATTTATTGAGCACTTATTATGTGTCAGGAACTGTGCTATGCACTAAATATTCTTTAATGAACAGAAAATAGTTTCTGCCAAGAAAAAGCTTATTATCCAGTGGTATTTGACAGACAAATAAATAAGCAACCATGGTAGAACATAGGTGTTATTATATGGACAAATATAGGGTGTTATGTGAGCATAGGTGGAATTTAATCCAGTCTTGAGGAATGAGAACAGACGTCCCAGAAGATACAATGTCTACACCGAATTCTGAAAAATAATTAGAATTAGATCCAACAGTATTATGGGATCAGAGTGACTTGGGAACAGAGTGACTTTATCCTGGGAATAGACTTCTGAAAAGAAAGAATATATATATTTTAAAAGTCATAAGAGATTGTTTTGCATGTGAGGACCTTCCTAGCATTAGTACTATATAATTTTATTTATGTATAAATATACAAGGCTAAAAAGATTAATAGTGCATTACCAAAATTTGGTAAACATGAATGTAGTTCAACATACAGTGACGGAGGAGAGGCTTTTAACCTGAAGCACATATAACTGCTATGTAAGACTTTAAGTCTCACTCAAGGAACTTCATCCAAAACTTGCTGGTCGTTCTCGCTTTCATTTTGTACGTCCATACTTTGTGTGATTGTGCCTTCCCTCCCAGATTGCAAGCCTTCTGAGGGTACAATTTGTATCGACTTCTTTTTTTCTGGTCTTCCTTCCCAGCCCAGAGTCCTATAAGCAGCATAGGGAGACATTTATATAAGCAGGTGATTTTTTGGCAAGTATTTACATGTATACAAATTAGGTATTTCATATTTTTTAAGTTTGTTTATTTATTTATTTATTTATTTATTTATTTATTTATAGCACACGCGGGGGAGGGATAAAGAGGGAGGGAGGGAGAGAGGGAGGGAGGGAGGGAGAGAGAGAGAGAGAGAGAGAGAGAATCCCAAGCAGCCTCTGTATTGTCAGCCTGTAACCTGATAAGGGGCTCGAACTCACAAACCTCAAGATTATGCCCTGAGCCGAAGTTGGATGCTTAACCAACTGAGCCACCCAGGTGCCCCAGGTATTTAATATTTTTAAAGAAAAAGAAGGTTATTAGGAAATACATTTTCAGATGAAACTGCCATTTTTGTCTTAATTTCCAAAAGTTGCAGTAATACATATTTGAAAAACACTCTTTCAATTTATTTTTTTCTCCTTTTCTATTACTCAATATTAAGTTCTACCTAATTCCAAAGGAAGAAACATACATCAATAGCATATCAACAATAACCCTTTCTAATTCACAGTTTCCCTCCACATTGGATATTATCCTCTCTTTTACAGGTACTCAATTCAGAACCATTCTCAGACAAGTCCAGGCTTACAGCAATGGCAGATTCCGATTTGTTTTCCTGAGCCAACTGGCCGTCCATCTATGTTTATATTAGGGTGCAGATAGACCTTATATCTGAGAGGAAGTAATCTAAATCTTCTGAAATGCTCTCTTTATCTGTCAGCACTCAGGTATACACACAAATGAAAAACCACAAATAATCACATATATCACAAAGTAATACATAAACTGACAGTTCTGTAAAAATTGGTATTTAAACAACCTTCAAATGGGTATCTTGATGATTCCATAATATTTCTAGATCAGTATACACTGTTGAACTACCTGAAGAGGTGATTTTTTTTTCTTGTAAATACTTGACTATGCAAAAGAAAAATCACAATTCCTTTAAATGTAAACTACATATAAGAGCCTTTTAAAGAAATTTTAATATGTTTTGAAATATTTTAATGCATAATTGGAAATGTCAAATCTAAAAGCTTTTGGAAAAAAAGCCCCAAAGCTTGTAAAATTAAAAACAATTCTAAATGTATTATAGATGTTGGTATTTTTAAAATGAAACTATTTTGGGCGCCTGGGTGGCGCAGTCGGTTAAGCGTCCGACTTCAGCCAGGTCATGATCTCGCGGTCCGTGAGTTCGAGCCCCGCGTCAGGCTCTGGGCTGATGGCTCAGAGCCTGGAGCCTGTTTCCGATTCTGTGTCTCCCTCTCTCTCTGCCCCTCCCCCGTTCATGCTCTGTCTCTCTCTGTCCCAAAAATAAATAAACGTTGAAAAAAAAAATTTAAAAAAAAAAAAAATAAAATGAAACTATTTTAAAATGCTTTTATTTTATATTACTTGATAACACAACTAATTACACTTTTAAGTTGCTTGGAGTTTTCTACATTCACTCTCAGATTTTAAATCTCAAATAAAAAGATAAAAAACTGACAGCAGAATTTTATAGAAAACAAATTTTCAGGGAATGCCCAGGGGATGGTAAAGATTCAGCCTAATTTCTTACACCTCCACCTACAACCTAGTGTAATAAATATTGATGCTGTGGATGATAGCATGAAATTACCAAAACTCGGTCAATAAATACGTGTTGCTCATGAGTGTGCCGTACATACTAAGGAGAACATTTCAGTTTCTAGTTTCCAGTAGGAAGCAACTCCTGAACCTAACTGGCTTAGTTAGGGATGTCTACAAACTCACAGAGCAGAAATTTGCAAACTCTTCTATCATAATGCCTAGTACATTACATTCAATTAGGCATTCGTGTACTCATTTTTCTCTTGCTTTTAATTTCCTTTCATTTTAAGGCTTTTCATTTACAGTGCCTAGCATAGTGGTGGATATAAGAGTTCAGGAAATGCTTGTGGTGTGCATGCCTGAATGAATGAAAAAATAAAAATGTTTAGAAAGATTGAAACTAAAAAAACCCAGCAGTTGACTAGAATATTTTCATACTCCAAAGAAAGAGGTATTTTATTAAGCTTTTCACCTGGGAAGGTGATGTCATCATCTTATTCCATCTTATCATTGGAGCTTTTTTTTTTCAGCCACAAAATATGATACAAGACAAAAAATGAACTGTGGTGTTTTTTTTTTTAATTTACATTTTCATGTTTCATTATTATTATTATTTTTTTTTTTATTTTAGAGAGAGGGCAGAAGCAGAGGAGAGAGGCAGAGGGAGAGAGAGAGAATCTTAAGCAGGCTCCACACTAAGTATGGAACCCGATGTAGGAGTTGATGTCACAACTCTGGGACCATGACCTGAGCCAAAATCAAGAGTCAGAGAGAGGCTCAATCGACTGAGCCACCTGAACACCCCAAACCATGGTGCTTTTTAAAATTTATTTTAAAGTACTGGTCGTCTAAGACATACTATATCATAAGTAAATTTTAATTCTGGGTTAATGTTTTTCATTATTATAGTCACTTCAACATGACATTGATGGTGTTTATATTTGCTAGTCTTCTAAATCTAAAGAATGTCCCGGGGCGGTTGGGTGGCTCAGTTGGTTGGGCATTGGACTTCGGCTCAGGTCATGATCTCATCGTTTGTGAGTTCGAGCCTCACATCGGGCTCTGTGCTGACAGCTAAGAGTCTGGAGCCTGCTTCGGTTTCTGTGTCTCCCTCTTTCTCTGGCCCTCCTCCACTCACACTCTGTCTGTCTCTCTCTCTCTCAAAAAGTGAATAAACATTAAAAAAAAATAATTTAAAGAATATCCTAATACACACTTAGCCTCCACAGGGCTAAAAATATAACACAGGGCAATGAATAGGAGTACTAATAATAATTCCTTTCTAGGCATTATTATTTTATGAAACTCATTTGATATTGATAGATACCTATACACCATCCAGTAAATAAATAAAATATCTTGATATATTACCCACCCCCTCTTTCTTCTCCTTTTTGAGATTTCCAATATGTATATGTTAGTATGTTAAAGGTGTCCATAGGCCTCTTAAGCTCTGTTCATTTTTCTTCATTCTTTTTCTCCCCCTTTCTGCTCCTCAGACTGGATAATTTCGATTGATCTACTGTTTTAAATTTTTTTTAACGTTTATTCATTTTTGAGACAGAGAGAGACAGAGCATGAACAGGGGAGGGGCAGAGAGAGAGGGAGACACAGAATCTAAAACAGGATCCAGGCTCTGAGCTGTCAGCACAGAGCCCGACACGGGGCTCAAACTCAGGGACAGTGAGATGATGACCTGAGCCGAAGTCGGACGCTTAACCAACTGAGCCACCCAGGTGCCCCTGATCTACTGTTTTAAAGTTGACAGATTCTTCTGCCTGCTCAAATATACTTAATTTTTTTTTTTTTTTTTTTTTTTTTTTTTTTTTTTTTTTAGTTACTGTACTTCTTAGCTTGGTTCTGTTTGGTTCCTTTTATAACTTCACCCTCTTTATTGGTACTCTCTATTTATTCATACATCATTCTCTGGTTTCTTTCAGCTCCTTGTCAGTAGTTTCCTTTACTTCTTTGAGTATTTTCAACTCAGTTAAATTGAAATCTTCGTCTATTAAGTCCAATAATTGTGCTTCCTCAGGGACAGCCTTTTTTTTTTTTTTAATTTCTTCTGTAAATGGACCATACTCTTGTTCCTTTGTATACTTCATAATTTTGTTGTTGTTGTTGAAAACTAGCTATTTTGAATATCATAATGTGGTAACTTTAGAAATAAGTGTCTTGCCTCCAACCCTCCTAGACTTGTTTTTGTTGCTTAATGTAGGCTGTAGATGTTTGTTTACTGAATTTTCTAAGCTATTTTTGTAAAGTCTGTATTCTTTGTCATGTGTGTTTTCTAAACATACATGACAAACTTGTGTTCCAAGTTGTAGTCCAACTTGTATTCAGTTCACTAGTTGAATCTTGACAGTGATTAGCTTCAATGCCAGGAGCCAAAAGATAATAGATAGATACATATATACATAGATACATAGATAGATGATAGGAGCCTGATTATCTATAACTCTGCCTTAGCCTTCTCTTTCTACTCACGCTGAACCTAGAGATTAGCCAAAGGTGAAAGCTTAGGGTATTCTTAGCTCTTTTCTGTTCATGTGTGCTGGTCTGGTCTTGTGTGTGGCTTTCTAAATTCCTCAGTATATAATATACACAGTTACTTTGGAATGCCCTAATTTTTCTAAGAAGCTCTTTTCTTCATCTTTCAATCCATACTTTCAATACTCTGTTGTATGCCTCAACCATAACCTTTGTCCCTAGTTCCTGGATATTTTTCTTTCCACCTTACAACATTTTCAAGAAATGTCCTTTGCTTTTCTGCCATGAGTGACTTCTGATTTATGTAAAATAAAGACAAGCACCTGTGCCAATACTTTATGTAGACCCGTGCTAGAGCAGACATGCACACTTATTTGAAGTAAGTTTTGCTCTTCTCCCTTCAGAACAGGGACGAGGGTCCCACATTGGGAACATAGGTTGCTGTCTTCAAGACCACCATTGATCTTGGGGCTGGGGTGGAGTTGGAAGGCATGCAAAAATGCCACATAGCTTTTCTACCATTTTAAGTTGCCTTTTTCTGCATTTATCATATGCTTGATTTTTTTTACCAGTTCTCTGGAGGGATGTGCCCATGGAGCTGCCAGCTCTGCCATTTTCCCAGCTATTTATCTACTTCTGTTTTTTTCAGTTAGATAAGAGTAATTTTATCAATTGAAAAAATAAGTGAAATGAAGTTTTGGAGGCTTGGGGTCATGGTATCAAGTGTGAAGTGGAATCTTGAAGACTAAGAGGGTCAATATAATGGAAAGAAATACAATTGTCTGAAACCATCAGAACCCTGTCAGGTTCATTGTCACATGTTTAGAGTGAACCCTGTTAGTATAATACTGTTATGTTCTTAAGTCACAGATACCATGCATGGTATAGGCAGATAGATAAATTTGAGTCAGGATTGGGTTTTCAAAAAGAGTATAATAAAGCAAGTAGAGATAAAGAATTTGATGTTACATCTGAGGACATAACTGTAATGAATGATTAATCCTGGAATTTAAGTTGGGCAAAGAAAAAACTGAGTACATGAGAGGTCAGAAAGAAAGAGTAAAAATGTTAAGGATCAATGAATTTAATATTCCAATAGGGCCATAGGATTGGTGACTTCAAGTTTTAAGAAAGATAAACATGGGAGATTGGAGGGTAGTTGGAAAGAGTGATATTTGCAATAAGATTATGGAGGGACTACAGTTATTAGAAACACCATCACTTGTTTTTTGGACAATAGGCCATAGCTTCCAAACAGCCTGTACATACTATTTCAGCCTCATCATGTATCATTCACCCTCCAATCTACTTACTATGTTTCAGCTACACTGGCTAATTATTTTCTTCCTTGAATTACACAATATTATTATCTCTGGTAGGTGTGACCTTACTTTCTATTCATCACGGAGTACTCTGTGTCCAAATCTTTAAATAACTAGCTCAAAGAAAATCACAGACAAATTTTCTCTGACCATCCAACCTAAAGTTGTCTCCACCCAATTCTCCTTCTTGCATTTTTGTGTATGCATACACACATGTGCATGCACGTGTATATACACACACACACACACACTTTTTTTATGTCATTCTGTTTTACTTTATTTGAAACACTTATAATAATCAAAGTTTATCTGGGATATTTATTTACTTCTGATTTTCTGTCTTTCTATAAACTTCTGTAAACAAAATATTAGCCTTTGGTTAGTAAAAGTTCTGTCTATTTGAGTTTTCTTCTATGCAAGGCAGAAGAAATAGGGCACATGGAAATGCATAAAAACATGAAAGAATGCAAATTTTGAAAAAAAATTTATACTTATGCTCAGAGCAAAGAAGTATGCCCTTTCATCACATCCTTGATGTAGTTTTCCATTTTCATTAAAAAATTGTGGCTAACTTAGTAATATTTAAATACTGTCATATTATTTTTATATTTAATATATTTTTTAGGTTGGCAAAAATGTGAGCTATCACCAGAAATCCAGTTGCAGTCTGAGTTATCTGAAATGTTCTTTCATATATGCATACATGCTTATTGTATTTCATCAGTGAGAAGTTAAGCTTACTGCATGATTCTTCTATAACTATTTTGTATTACTTGTGGAATTGCTGTCTTTAAAATGTGTTATAAGTTACATAATTGAGGTAATACCTAAGATACATTTGTAGTTTACTTTTTTTCTTAAAGCAGAAGTATTATATAATATGAATCTGGTTGAATTCATAGACTTCTTTCTCCTAAGAAGAAAACATTTCTTTTTGTAAATATCATTTTGCTTATTGCCTTGTGATGCATTGTTTTAGGGGGAAAAAAGGGCTCCTTTGTAGTCATTATTCATAAGGATAGATGAGTTTGAAAGTACGATTTTATTGCCCACTTGAACTTAATGGATTCTAGCACATAGAATGAAATAGAGTTTACACTGTGTCATTTACATTGGCATTAAATTGGTAAGACTCACAGAACTCTCATCTGATGGCTTTGCTTGCCAATATAAAATATGATCTTTGGATTATGTCTGGCCTATTACTGATCGTGCCTAGATGGAAAATCAGTCTTTCAAACTAATAAAATCTCATGGTCTGGACATTAATGTCTCATGTCAAAGTGATAATGAGAGCTCTGAAGTACCTTCTAAAAAATCCTTGGTTTTCATTCAGACCTGGTAAATGTTGGGTCAGATTGCCTACTACTCCAAGTTATTTTAGTTGTTTTCTGATTCAGACTCTTACTCTGCTAGAATTTTAGGCAGATGACTGCATGATCATCAACTATATTTATATGAGGAAATTAAAATGTCTCTATTTTATCAATATAGAAATTATTTTAATATGCCACCATAATTATCAACACCAGTATGTAACCACATAATTTCAGATTGATTATAAAAAGAACTTGTCCAATAAAAATTACAGGATCATAATCTTAGAACTACAAGAATATTTGGGGTAAGAACTCTAAAGTCATACCAAGTGCATGAAATGATAGATCATTGTGAAGCCAGCAATTTATCATTACAAACTTATTTCAGAAATTTGTTGAATATATTTAAAAGGTGATCCTAACACTGTGGATTTATATTATACCCTTCCTTATTTTATGATTTGGGCTACATACTATTACAGAAATAGACTATTTCAATAAATTGTATATATAGCTCAAGAGAGCATTTTTTTAATAAACTGTTCATGAGGTTCTGTGAAGAATGATAACAATAGGTTTTTGGGGTGCCTGGGTGGCGCAGTCGGTTAAGCGTCCGACTTCAGCCAGGTCACGATCTCGCGGTCCGTGAGTTCGAGCCCCGCGTCAGGCTCTGGGCTGATGGCTCAGAGCCTGGAGCCTGTTTCCGATTCTGTGTCTCCTTCTCTCTCTGCCCCTCCCCCGTTCATGCTCTGTCTCTCTCTGTCCCAAAAAAAAAAAAAAAAAAAAAAAAAGTTGAAAAAAAAACAATAGGTTTTTAATGAATCAAAGATAAGAAGCTATACAAGATGTAAGACTGAGTTGAAGGAGCCATAGGTTTCAAATGAATGGATTGAAAAAAGGGTTAGTACACAGCACATTACATAAAATAATCAAAATTCAATAAAGTCATAGGCATTGAGCCATCATTGTTAATACAAAGATAAATTAGATTTGCTTTTTTTTTTCAGAACTCAATCTAGTACAAGACAAAGGAACGTGACTAGATAATTATAATGCAATGTTAGACTTCGGTACAGGAAGGCAGACTGGCCACTTGAAAGTATTTACTCTATTTCCTGAGTTCACATTTAAATGATAGCAATAGTATCATGTTTTAATGTATAAATATTTTATTCTGGGGACAATGAAGGGGAAGCACCATGGGATGATATGTATCTACACAATTCGGGGGAAAAAGGAGAAGCAATATGGTTCTATAAAAAATTTAACAGAGTTCACATGTTACGATTATGGAAATATTCCTCATCCGATTTACATGCCTTTATACATTCATTGCTAATATTTTTAATTGCTCCAATAAATGTGTCAATAAGTAACAATTATTGTTCCAAAATCCAAACATAATTTAGTAATTCTCCTTTATGTTTTCCTGGAGATCTCCCTCCTATTGCCTTCTTTCTTCTTCCAACACCCTTATCACTATAAATAAATTGGTAGACACCCCCCCAAAACTGGTAGAACAGACACTCCACAGCTAACTGTAGAGAAGAGGCCACATGGAAAAGGGTAGGGAGAGCAGAGTTGCAATCGGGAGAAGCCAAACTAACCTGTGGAACTGTCCACAGGAGAGAGGGATGCTGCAAGGCAAGGTGAGGGGAGAGGAGTAAACTCCACCCTAGGCACCCCAAGCATGGGGGACCCACACCAGGAAGATGTCTCCAGAATACTTGCTTTGAAAGCAGGAAGGGCTTAACTTTAGGAATCCTTACAATCAGCGGGGCTTAACACCTGGAACTTTAAACATCAGCAGGCTTGGCTTTGGAGAGCTGAACAGTGATAGGAAACTGAGTCTCCACCCTTAAAGAGACAGTATACCAAAGAGCCCTTCTGAGATACAGCATTGAAGCAGCAGTTTGAAAAATGCTCGAGGTACATGGGAAGATTTATTTACTAATCTCAACACATGTGCTGAAGAGGCAGGGATCTTTGGCAGATTACTCCAAGAACAAAGAGCTAGCAGTTGCCATTTCCTTCCCCTGCTCCTCAGCTTAGAATCACAGACACCTGCAGGAACCAGTGCAGCATGAACACTCTCCACCTAGCTTGCTAACAGTGTGCCCCAACTCCACATTCTCCTTTGTACCTGCCCACTCCAACCTGGCCTCGGGAGAAGTCCATCTAAAGAGGTACCAGAAGCATGGGTGTGTGTAAGCAGCCCCAACAAGGGTCAGCACCACCCAAAAGTGACTCCTGTCCAGAGGAGAGGGAAAGAAAACAATACACACAACTTTCACTTTGGCCACAGCACTGGGCTGGGGCAGACATCTGGTCTGACTACAAGACCCACCCACCCACAAATGCTATTCAGGGAACAACACAGGGAGAGCTCCCTACAGTTCAGTGCCTACTGAAACTCTGGAAAATGCCATGTCTGACCCAACTAAAGCCCAAGGTGTCCCCAGACTAGCCCGCTAACAACACAGGGACAAACCTCTGCCCACAATAGGCAAAGAGAGCCATTGCAAATGACTGTACTAGAGGGGCGCCTGGGTGGCTCAGTTGGTTAAGCAGCCGACTTCGGCTCAGGTCATGATCTCACGGTTCGTGAGTTTGAGCCCCGCGTTGGGCTCTGGCTGACAGCTCAGAGCCTGGAGCCTGTTTCAGATTCTGTGTCTCCCTCTCTCTGACCCTCCACCGTTCATGCTCTGTCTCTCTCTGTCTCAAAAATAAATAAACGTTAAAAAAAAATTTTTTTTAAAAATGACTGTACTAGAAAGAAAAAAGAATAGTGAAAAATAAAAATAGATTAAGGGAAATCAGTGACACTATCAAGCATTATAACATTCAAATTACAGGGATCCCAGAAGGAGAAGACAGAGAAAAGGGGGCAAAAAATGTATTTGAAGAAATAATAGCTGAAAACTTCCCAAATCTGGGGAAGGAAACAGAAACCCATAGCTGAGAGGTAGAGAGCCCCCAACATGATTAACCCAAGGAGGACCACACTAAGACACATAGTAATTAAAATGACAAAAAGTAGTGATAAAGAGATAATTTTAAAAGTAGCAAGAGAAAGGAAAACATTTACATATAAGGGAAACTCCATAATGCTATCAGCTGATTTTCAGCAGAACTTTGCAGGGAAGAAGAGAATGGCATGATACATTCAAAGTGCTGAAAAAAAAAAAAAAAAAACTGTAGCCAAGAATACTCTATCCAGCAAGGCTATCATTCAGAGTAGGAGGAGAGATGAAGAGTTTCCCAGACAAATAAATGTTAAAGGAATTCATTACCACTAAACCAGCCCTACAACAAATGTTAAAAGGGATTCTTTGAGTGGAAAGGAAAGACCATAAGCAGGAGTAAGAAAAGTAGGAAGCACAAAAGCAATAAAATTAAGTATATCTATAAAAATCAGTCAGGGGATTCACAAATTAAAGATATGTAAAATATGACACTATATACCTAAAACGTAGGAAGAAATGAGTAACAATTTAGTGCTTTTAGAATGAGTTCAAATTTAAACAACCATCAATTTAATATAGACTGCTATATGCACAAGATGTTATATATAGGGGCGCCTGGGTGGCTCAGTCGGTTGAGCGTCCAACTTCGGCTCAGGTCATGATCTCACAGTCTGTGGGTTCGAGCCCCATGTCGGGCTCTGCGCTGACCACTCAGAGTCTGGAGCCTGCTTCAGATTCTGTGTCTCCCTCTCTCTCTGCCCCTCCCCCCACTCATGCTTTGTCTCTCTCTCTCTGTCAAAAATAAACATTAAAAAAATTTAATAAAAAAAGAAAGATGTTATATATAAACCTAATGGTAACCACAAATCGAAAACCAGTAATAGATCTGCAAAAACTAAAGAGAAGAGAATCCAAGTTTATCAATAAAGAAAGCCAGCAAACAATGAGGGAAGAGAGCAAGAGATGGGAAAAAAAAAAGAGAAGAACTACAAAAACAACTATAAAACAAGTAATAAAATGGCAATAAGTACATATCTATGAATGATTACTTTAAATATAAATGGATTCATGCTCCAATCAAAAGACCTAGGGTGATGGAATGGATAAAAAAGCAAGACTCATCTATGTACTGCCTACAAGAGACTCATTTCAGACCTACAGACACATACAGATTGAAAGCAAAAGGATGAACAGCACTTATCAAGCAAATGGAAGTGAAAAAAAATACATAAGGTAAAAATGCTTATATCACACAAAATAGAGTTTAAAACAAAGACTGTAACAAGAGACAAAGGACACTTCATAAACAGAAAAGAGAAAACCTAACAAGATACAACAATTGTAAATATTTGTGCACCCAACAGAGAAGCACCTGAATACATGAAGCAGCTAATAACAAACATGAAGAAAGTAATCAATAGTAATTTAATAATAGTAGAGGACTTTAACACCCCATTTACATCAATGAATAGATCATGCAAACAGAAAATCAACAAGAGTGGCTTTGAAAAACACATTGGACTAAATGGATCTAACAGATATATTCAGAACATTTCATCCTAAATACCAGAATACACATTCTTTTCAAGTGCACATGGAACATTCCCCAGAATAGATCACATATTAGGCCACAAGACAAGTCTCAACAAATTAAAAAAGATTTAAGTCACACCATGCATCTTTGCCAACCACAACACTATGAAACAAATCTACCACAAGAAAAAATCTGGAAAGACTGCAAATACATGAAGGTCAAATAACATGCTAGTAAACAATGAGTGGGTCAACCGGAAATCAAAGAGGAAATTTTAAAAAAATACATGGAGACAAATGAAAATGAAAACACAATGGTCCAAAATCTTTAGGATGCAGCAAAAGCTGTTCTAAGACGGAAGTTTTATAGCAACAGAAGCCTACCTTAAGAAACAACATAAATCTCAAATAAACAATCTTTCTAGCCCTAAAAGAGCTAGAAAAAGAAATAAGAAAACAAAACTCAAAACCAATAAAGGGAAGGAAATATTAAAGATTAGAGCAGAAAGAAATTAAATATAAACTAAAAACGCAACTAGAATAGATAAATAAAACCAGGAGCTAGTTCTTTGAAAATATCAATGAAATTGATAAACCTTTAGCCAAACTCATCAAAGAGAGAGAGACAGAGACAAAGACAGACAGAGATACAGAGAGGACACAGATACAAAATATTGGGAATAAAAAGGAGGATTAACAACTGACACTACAGAAATACAAAGCATTGTAAGAGAATATTATGAAAACTTACATGCCAACAAGTTGGACAACCTAGAAGAAATGAACACATTTCTAGAAACATATAACCTTCCAAAAATGAAGCAGGAAGAAATAGAAAATTTGAACAGACTGAGTACCAGTGATGAAATTGAATCAGTAATCAAAAAACTCCCAACAAACATAAGTCCAGGGCCAGATGGCTTCACAAGGTGAATTTTGCCAAACATTTAAAGAAGAGTTAATACCTATTCTTCTCAACCTAACAAAAAATAGAAGAGGAAGAAAAGCTCCCAAATTCATTCTATGAGGCCAGCATTACCCCAATAACCAAAACCAGATAAATACACTACAGAGAGGGGGGGAACCATAGGTCAACATCTCTAGCAAACATAGATACTGTAATCCCCAACAAGATATTAGCAAACCAAATCCAACAGTACATTAAAAGACATTCACCATGATCAAGTGGGATTTATTCCTGGGTAGCAAAAGTGGTTCAGTGTTCACAAATGAATCATCGTGGTATATCACATCAAGAAAAAAAGTTAAAAAATTATTTCAATAGATGAAGAAAAAGCATTTGACAAAGTACAACATTCATTTATGACAACAACTTTCAATAAAATGGGGTTAGAGGGAATATACCTCAACATAATAAAAGCCTTATAAGGAAAGCCCACAGTTAACATCATACTCAATGGTATAAAACAGAGCTTTTCCTATAAGATCAGGAACAAGACAAGGATGTCCACTCTCAGCACTTTTATTCAACATAGTACTAGAAACCCTAGCCATGGCAATCAGAAAGCAAAAAGAAATAAAAGCATCCAAATTGGTAAGCAGGAGGTAAAACTTTCACTATTTGAAGATGACATGATATTATATATAGGAAACCCTAAAAACTCTACCGAAAAACTGCTAGAACTGAAAAATGAATTTAGTAAGTTTTCTTCATTTCTATATGCTAAAAGTTAAGTAGCAGAAAACAATCCCATTTAAAACTGCACCAAAAGTAATAAAATACCTGGGAATAAACTTAATCAAGGAGATGAAAAACTTGTATTCTGAAACTATAAGACATTGATGAAAGACATTGAAGATGACACAAACAAATGGAAAGATGTTAAATGCTCATGGATTAGAAGAACAAATATTATTAAAATGTCCATATAACCAAAGCAATCTACAGATTTAATGTAATGTGTATCAAAATACCAAAATCATTTTTCACAGCACTAGGACAAACAATCCTAAAGTTTCTATGGAACTACAAAAGACCTCGAATAGCCAAAGGAATCTTGGAAAAAAACAAAACAAAACAAAACAAAACTTGAGGTATCACAATCCCAGATTTTAAGATATACTACAAACCTGTAGTAATCAAAACAATATCATAGTGGCAAAAAATACACATGTAGATCAACAGAATAGAATAGAGAGCCCAGAAGCTAATCAATGATTATATGGTTAAGTAATCTTTGATATTGGAGGCAAGAAGGTATAATGGGAAAAGACAGTCTCTTCAACAAATGGTGATGGGAAAACTAGACAGCTGCATGTAAAAGAATGAAACTAGACCACTACCACTTTTCTTTCACTGTACAGAAAATTGAACTCAAACTGGATTAAAGAAAGAGTTAAATGTGAGACCTGAAGCCATTAAAATCCTAGAAGAGAACACAGGCACTAATTTCTATAGGCCACAGCAACATTTTTTCTAGATATATTTCCTAAGGCAATGAAATAAAAGTAAAAATAAACTATTGGGACTATATCAAAATAAAAAGCTTCTACACAGCCAAGGAAACAATCAACAAAACAAGAAGACAACCTGCTCAATGGGAGAGGATATTTGCAAATGACATATTCAGTAGGGTGTTAGGATTCAAAATATGTAAAGAACTTACATAATTCTACACCCAACAACCAAATAATCCAATTTAAAAATGGGCAGAAGACTACAACAAACATTTCTCCAAAGAAGACATCCAGGTGGCCAACAGACATATGAAAAAATGCTCGACATCACTCATCATCAGGCAAATGAAAACCAAAACCACAATGAAATATTACCTCATACTGGTCAGAATGGCTAAAATCAAAACCTCAAGAAAAGTAAGTGTGGCAAGGATGTGGAGACAAAGGAACTCTCATGCACCATCGGTGGGAATATAAACTGGTGCATCCACTATGAAAGAGTATGGAGGTTCCTCAAAAAATTAAAAATAAAATTACCATATGATCCAGTAATTCCACTACTGGTATTTACCAAAAATATACAAAAACACCTATTTAAAAAGATATATGCACCCCTATGTTTATTGCAGCTTTATACACAATTGCCAAATCATGGAAGCAAACCAATTATCCACTGACAGGTGAAAGATAAAGAAGTGGTGTATGTATACAATGGAATATTACTCCACCATAGAAAAGAATGAAATCTTACCATTTGCAGCAGCATGGTTGGTCTAGAGGATCCAGATCCAGGATCTCTAAATAATTCAGAGAAAGACGAATACCGTATATCACCCATATGTGAAATTTAAGAAACAAAACGAACAAAGAAAAAAAAAAGGCCAAAAAAAAAAAAAAAAAAAAAAAACCAGACTCTTAAATATAGACAACAAACCAATGGTTACTAGAAGGGAAGTGAGTGGGAAGATGGGTGAAATAGGTGAAGGGGATTAAGAGTATACCGATGGTGATTAGCACTGAGTAATCAATAAAATTGTTGAATCTCTATATTGTACAGCTGAAACTAATATAACATTTCATGTTAATTACACTGGAATTAAAATTTAAAAAGCAAGTGCTTCTCATAAAAAACTAAATATGATGATTAACTTCCTTGAAAAATAAGTGGGGTGATTAATTCCTTTGAAAACATGAGGATGTGGTGAAATGAATATAGGAAATTCATTCAGCCATGACTATGATAATATTCTCTTTGAGTTGTACATGGCCCTGATATTTTCTCTATTGTGAAGGAAATATAAACATAATATACTGTTTTAGTGTTCACTAAAAAATACGTAGATTGAATCAATGTATATGAGTTATAAGGATTAATGCTGATTAAGTAATGGAATGTAAATCTGGTCAGCAGAGAAAAATGCAAGTTGTAGGTATAAATTAGAGAGGGTGAGAGATACAATTGATTAAGGAGGATGAGGAGGACATGTGGGAGCACTACTGTCCTCATCTCATAAAAGTAGAAGATAAAAGATATGGTCTATGGTTGGTGCAATAAAAAACAATTCTAGCATGCTATTTGTATTTCCTGGGGAAATCAATGTAGTTGCTAAGAGTACTGTTATAAATAGTTTGTCTAAAACAGTAATATCTGGTTAGCACTCTTTCTTACAATAGTGTACAGATTCAAACAATACATAATTTGATACTTTGGTTATAAATAAACTGAAATAAATAGATAAGTAAATGGCAAAATGTTTTATATAAACAGTATAGTCATAGCAGAAATTTAAGTAGCACCAGATAACTGACAATCAAAAGCATGGAGAGCATAAACAATGTAATTGTTGGTAGGGATGCTTTTTATTTCATTATAAAATATAATTTTTGCCATTTCTGTTGCTATTTTTGCTATGTTTTTTATTTGCTATTTTACTTTTTATCCACTGTAATTTTTCATATGATAAAAAATGTATTATGGTAATTGTCAAGGATATGAACCAAACGGAACTCTCAGATACTGTTGATGGAAGTATAAAATGGTATAATCATTTTGAAAAATGTTTGTTTAGTTTCTGCTAAAGAGGAATATAAATAGTTGCTATTCCTCAGAAATTCCATTCCTAGATATAGAAGACAGCTGAAATAGTATGGTACATGGACAAAAATATTTATGGGAACAAATGTTTAATAGCGCAGAACTTGGAAGAAGCAACAGTCTACCAACTTCAGAATAGAAAATAAATTTGTATTTATCCATTTTAGCATAATAAAGCAAGAGAAAGATCAAGATAGAACTATAGTTTACAGTATGGATGGGGTACATCCAGTACAGCAGCTGGGTGGTTCAGTTGGTTAATCATCCGACTTAAATTCAGGTTATGATCTCATAGTTCATGGGTTTGAGCCCCGTGTCGGGCTCTATGCTGACAGCTCAGAGCCTAGAGCCTGCTTCACATTCTGTCTCCCTCTCTCTCTCTCTGCCCTTTCCCAACTCACGCTTGCTAGCGCTCTCTCTCTCTCTCTCTCTCTGGCTCTATCTCAAAAATAAATGAAAAAAGCATTAAAATTCTTTTTTAAAGTATGGATGAATATGGAAGACAATGTTGAATGAAAAAAAATAGACACAAAAGATTACCTAATTTGTTATTCCATTTCATTGTTCAAATAGGGAAAACTAATGGTGTTAGACAACAGGAGCATGGTTACTTTTGGGGAGAAGGTAATAATGACTGGAAAGGGACCAAAAAGTGAGTGCTTTTGCAGTGCCATAGTATTTTATTTCTTTATTTGTATACATTTACATGGATATTTTATGATGTAATCACCATACACTGATGATTTGCATACTTTATATATGTTAAACTTCAATAAAATATTTATCAAAAATATAGTAATTTATGCATGGAAGGATGAACAAACTTTTGAAATAGATTAATAAATAGCTGCCAAGAAGAATGAGTGAATAAAAAGTAGAAGTGTTCAAGCAGAAAAAGAGAATAAAGAATGAGAAATTAAATAGAGGGAATCTTGTTCAAAGAGGCGTCATTGAGAAGAAATGACTTTTAAATTCATTTTAGGGTATCAGTAGCTAAACTGTGATCAGAAAGCAGATGGTCTGCAAAAAAAAAAAAAAAAACTTTAAAGAAGTATGTTAACTGGAACTTTTTCAGAAAATATTTGGTTCAATAATTTGATACGTCTTATTTATTTTTTTATTTTATTTTGCCTTTGAAAAACCAGAGATGGGCCTTCAAACTCTTCTGCGGTGTATCAGTACTGAGACTGAACTGTATTACTGTCAAATCAGAGTTAGTGTTCTTCATGATTAGCCTTTCAATGGGTCAGAAGTCTGTGGGGAATGAAGTTGAGAGAGTTCAGGAGCTCCATTTTTCACTTGCCTAATGAGGTGAATGATAGACTCTGAAAGAGGCCAGTCAACTGATTTCTTGGCAAGCAGCCATTATGAACTCCTCATTAGAGTGTCTCCCTCAGTCTTTCCTAAAATGAGATGATCCAAATTTTCAGTCTGACCACTTACAAGTAATCTAGTCATGGCTTGCTCACAACTAATGTGTCTCTCCTTCTTCTCTTCCTGGTAGATTACTATAATTATGAGGTACAGATGTTTATATTTTCTAAAAATAACAGTTTCCTCCCAGATATCTGTACCAGCAAATATTTGTATCAGCAAAATAATGACCCCACAGCATTCTCTTTGCAGATCATTTCTGAAATTTTGGATATTAGAAATGAAATCCTGTGGTGAGGCATGTGAACTGAGATATTGGAAAGGCGTAATTCTTACCTTCTCTTAATTGATAGTAGTGTTCAGCTTGTTTATTCCCTAAATGGTGCTGTAATCCTCTTCAGTCTGATAAATGAGATTTAAAGGAATATAAGGGATTATTTTGGTGAGAATTTCTTATAGAACTGATGGGTTAACTTAAGACTTTAATCATTTAAAGCCATCTAGCCAATGCCTTCTTTTTTTTAATAACTTTTTTTTTTTAATTTACATCCAAATTAGTTAGCATATAGTGCAACAATGATTTCAGGAGTAGATTGCTTAGTGCTCCTTACCCATTTAGCCCATTCCCCCTCCCACAACCCCTCCAGTAACCCTCAGTTGCATATTTATGAGTCTCTTCTGTTTTGTCCCCCTCCCTGTTTTTATATTATTTTTGTTTCCCTTCCCTTATGTTCATCTGTTTTGTCTCTTAAAGTCCTCATATGAGTGAAGTCATAGGATTTTTGTCTTTTTGTGACTGACTAATTTCACTTAGCATAATACCCTCCAATTCCATCCACGTAGTTGCAAATGGCAAGATTTCATTCTTTTTGATTGCCAAGTAATACTCCATTGTATATATATACCACACCTTCTTTATCCATTCATCCATCGATGGACATTTGGGCTCTTTCCATACTTTGGCTCTTGTTGATAGTGCTGCTATAAACATGGAGGTGCATGTGTCCCTTAGAAACAGCACACCTGTATCCCGTGGATAAACGCCTAGTACTGCACTTGCTGGGTTATAAGGTAGTTCTATTGTTAGTTTTTTGAGGAACTTCCATACTGTTTTCCAGAGTGGCTGCATCAGCTTGCATTCCCACCAACAATGCAAAAGAGATCCTCTTTCTCTGCATCCTCGCCAACATCTATTGTTGCCTGAGTTGTTCATGTTAGCCATTCTGACAGGTGTAAGGTGGTATCTCATTGTGGTTTTGATTTGTATTTCCCTGTTGATGAGCGATGTTGAGCATTATTTCATGTGTCGGTTGGCCATCTGGATGTCTTCTTTGGAGAAGTGTCTCTTCATGTCTTTTGCCCATTTATTTACTGGATTCTTTGTTTTTTGGGTGTTGAGTTTGATATGTTCTTTATAGATTTTGGATACTAACCCTTTATCTGATATGTCATTTGCAAATATCTTCTCCCATTCTGTCGGTTGCCTTTTAGTTTTGCTGATTGTTTCCTTCACTGTGCAGAAGCTTTTTATTTTGATGAGGTCCCAGTAGTTCCTTTTTGCTTTTGTTTCCCTTGCCTACGGAGACATGTTGAGTAAGAAGTTGCTGCGGCCAAGGTCAAAGAGGTTTTTGCCTGCTTTCTCCTCAAAGATTTTCATGGCTTCCTGTTTTACATTTAGGTCTTTCATCCATTTTGAGTTTATTTTTGTGTATGGTGTAAGAAAGTGGTCCAGGTTCATTCTTCTGCACGTCACTGTCCAGTTTTCCCAGCACCACTTGCTGAAGAGACTGTCTTTTTTCCATTGGATATTCTTTCCTGCTTTGTCCAAGATTAGTTGGCCATACGTTTGTGGGTCCATTTCTTGGTTCTCTATTCTGTTCCATTGATCAGAGTGTCTGTTCTTGTGCCAGTACCGTACCATCTTGATGATTACAGCTGTGTAGTATAGCTTGAAGTCTGGGATTGTGATGCCTCCTGCTTTGGTTTTCTTTTTCAAGATTGCTTTGGGTATTCGGGGTCTTTTCTGGTTCCATACAAATTTTAGGATTACTTGTTCTAGCTCAGTGAAGAATGCTCATGTTACTTTGATAGGGATTGCATTGAATATGTAGATTGCTTTGAGTAGTATCGACATTTTAACAATATTTGTTCTTTCTATCCAAGAGCATGGGATCTTTTTCCATTTTTTGGTGTCTTCAATTTCTTTCATAAGCTTTCTATAGTTTTCAGCATATAGATTTTTCACCTCTTTGGTTAGATTTATTCCTAGGTATTTTATGGGGTTTTTTTGTGCAACTGAAATGGGATCTATTCCTTGATTTCTCTTTCTGTTGCTTCATTGTTGGTGTATAGGAATGCAATCAAGTTTTCTGCATTGATTTTATATCCTACAACCTTGCTGAATTCATGAATCAATTCTAGCAGGTTTTTTTGGTGGAATCTTTTGGGTTTTCCATATAGAGTACCATGCCATCTGTGAAGAGTGAAGGTTTGACCTCCTCCTGGCCGATTTGGATGCTATTTATTTCTTTGTGTTGTCAGATTCCAGAGGCTAAGACTTCCAATACTATGTTGAATAACAGCCAATGCCTTCTTACTTCTGATTAAATCTGGTGACCATGAACTCACTCAAATTCATGTCCTAACAATAGCAAAATTGTTTTAATGTAGTTTCTGATTTTTATAACAGAATAGTCTCTTTTAACAACTCTTGTCCCACCCCAGATGGCTAAGGCAGTGGGAAGAAGAGAGGTCAAGATGTATGGATGTTTTCCTTTTACTGGCCTGGTTTCTCTATAGCTACTTCCTTGTTACTGAGAGAATCGATGATTTTTTTTTTTCTTTTAAGTACTATCTTTTCTGTCAAATAATGCAGGTTCACTTTGGTTGGAACCAATTCTTCCCTAAGATTCACTAGCCCTGTGGTAACTTCTCCTAGATGTTTTAATGAAGTTTGACCTTCTCTTTTATTTTCTGTACTAAAGTATTTTGTAGTGCTGCCAGAGGCCGTTTAATAACAGGTGAGTTTCACCCCTAGGCTGATTGTATTTCAGTAGAGGTTGAAGTGATCTCTGTATGTCAGGTTGTTAAATCTGTAAAAAGCTATGTGATCTTTCAAAATGAAAGTCAGTACATCAAGGCAATATAGTTCTCCTTTTTCTTTTTATGAACCTTTTTTAAATCTTCTGGACATCTCTGAAATATCGAAAATGACTGCTTTTTTCCTCCTTACTCATGTATGGTCATTAAATATGCAAATACAAAACTTATCAAAATAAAATATTCTTGTCCTAAACTTTGCAACCTTTCCAAGCAACTCCATAATTTAGTGCCTCCATATGGACCTACGGGGGGTTATTAAACTGTGATTTCAGTACTTTAATATATATTCAGTTAGCAATGTTCTTGAGGTCTTATTCTAATTTGTTTCTTTAACATTCACCACAATTCAAGGTAGTTTTATATGTTATCAGGTATATATATATATATATATATATATGTATATATATATATATATATATATTAGCAGATATATGTTAGCAGATAATATATGCAGATTATGTATGTTAGATACATATAGCAGATTATACATATGTGTGTGTGTCTATACATACATATATAATATCCAAATTCTTTTCCTGAATCTGAATCATTTCAGACTTCCTTCCTCAGAAACCTACTTAATATAACTGAGCATTTCAAGAAAGTTTGTACTTAATTTGGTTATATTATATATTTAAATTCATAATGCACTTTGCTCAATTATTTGATATTTATTAAATACAAACTATATTCCTACTATGTAATCAATTGAAAATTGAAAAAATTGATTACAAAATTACCTTGGAATGTACAGTTTCTGTTTTGTTGAATTGTGTTCCTATTTTCTAATTGCACCATTCCTGGAATGTATGAAATCACTACACCATATTATATATTTGATAAGGTCTCCAATTCCTAAAATCTATGAATATCAATTGATTATCTGGCTTTGTAAGTTATGATTCTGTATTTCAGAGTAGCTTAAAAATTTTCCGTATTATTGATTCCATATATTAATTCCATATCATAGGTTAGTTCTGAATCATTTCATAACCAAATTATTGCAGTACTCCCTTAAAATATTTTTCTAATTCCATTATTTGCATACTGGTGCAATGGACAACATTAGATTGGAGGACCAGATGTGTTATTCTGACAGCTTCCTCCCTCACCCACAGGGCTGGACCCTAAGGAGCCATGCTTCTGCTTAATAGCCCAGTCCACGGTTGGTCCAGCAGTGAACACATGACATAAGATTGCCCTATCAGATTCTCTTTCCCCAGCATTTTGAAATGTGGAGACTTGGTACCTTAATAATTTTGACAGTATATTAGAAAGTCATATTCATTAACACTCACAGTTGAGTTCTTCACAAATGTCCTAATTTCTACACTTTCCAAGGCTTAGTTATTTCACATCATTCTTTGATTATATAAGATACCCCAATAGTTGGACAGTGTATGCTTTGCTTGACCCAACAGGCGTTAACTTCTGTTAGACACAAAAAAATAAAATAAAAATAAAAACACTTGACTGAAATGTAGTCGCCTGATGTTGCCATCAGCATGATATAGTGAAGGTAGTATTTCTCAACCAAGACTGCACTTAAAATATGATTGGATAACTGTTTTCAAAGTAGTATACTTTGATTCTATCTTTAGAGTTTATGATTAAGTAGGTGAAGAGGAAGATAGCAATTATTTTAATATGCACCTTGGGCTACCAACTACAACCTAAAATATAATTCTGATCATGTCACTCACTGCTTGTGGCTGATTTCAATAATGGACACAAATTTTTGCAACCCCTCCCTTTGAGAATGGATCCACTTTCCCACCCCCTACACGATATCTTGTCTGTAATTGAGATTTATTTTGACCAAGATACGTCAGTGTGCCATTATACATACATCATATACAGTGATAAAAATATAAATTTTTAAAACTTTTTTTAAGCTTATTCATTTTGAGACAGAGAGAGAGAGTACAAGTGGAGGAGAGGCAGGGAGAAAGGGGGAAAGAGAATTCCAAGCAGGCTCCACACAGTCAGCATGGAGCCCCATGCAGAGCTCAAACTCACAAACTGTGAGATCATGACCTGAGCTGAAACCAAGAGTCCTTAACCGATGGAGCCACCCAAGCACTCCAAAAATCTAAATTCTTTAACATAACATAAAATGAAGATTACTCATTATTTGCCTTCTGACTTTTTTCTTTAACTTTATATTGCTCATTATTGCTTGATTCTTACTTTATTTCCTAGTAATACCAGAATGCTTGCAATACAGCATGGTGTTTATAGTTTATGTTGTTTCCTTTAAACTAATTTTCCTTCCAACATGTTACACATTCTTTAGACTCCTTGTTATTTCATTCAAAATACCTTCTTTGAAACAGATTACTGGTGTTCCTTATCAGTTCTCACATACTCGGCCATTTCCTTGTTAATACAATGCATTATGTTATAATTATTTGTTTAGGTGTTGGAATCTCCAATTAGAATGTAGCTTCTTAGACAGGGGCCATATTTATTCACCTTTGTGCTTGGTACAAAGTGAATTATAATAAATGTTTGTGAAATGAAACTATTATAGAATTTGGTAGTCTGTAACAGAGTAAGACTGAAGGAAATGGAGGAATATCCTTACACTTACTGAGCCATTGATATAATCCAGGAAGTATTTTTTTAATTCTTTCGCATTATACCACATGTAGAATGAATATCCAAGCATCATCTATATGCTATATGGCATAACTACCTAGCTTTTATTTCCCCTACATGTCTCATATACATAAACTATTTTTGCCACAGCCCTGCTGACTGGTAGCCTACTGTCTCATTGCATCTTATGGGTCAAGGCATGTTAAGGTATAATTGGTTAATATACCAAGAGGCTGGCAGAAATGTGGCATTGAATCTTTCTCCATTGTACCAGAATCCTAGAAAAGTTAGCTCTCTCTAGATACTTGAGTTCTAAGGAACTTCATCAAGGGCCTACATGCTATTCTCAAAAGGATGATGAAAGTACCTTGAATTTGGGGAGGGTGGAGAAAAGACAAACCATTTATTGATGATCATTTTTCAGCTACATATTAAAGTAGGAACTATAGTTTCTGCGTATTTGTCATACACACCAAGAAATGAAACCTTATTAACTTCTGAAAGCACCAGTTAGAAGTCTACTAAACTGTTTTTGGCTTATTTTATGACTGCTGCTATTACTGCCACTACTAACAATAATAAATAGTAAGGCTGGGATAAAAGCTAACTGAGAAGACAGGCTGAGAAAAAAGCCTCATGCTAGGACTACTCCAGGTATGGTGCGTGTGGGTTAAAATATTTTTAAGTATCAATTTGTAGCAACAATATTGGTAAAATAGAGGAAATGGCTTAAAATACAATACTCATTGACTTATGATTCAAATCTTTCTCGTATGCCCTATCATAAATTTTGAAAGTACAAAATTCCCTAGAAAGGTAGTTCAAATAAATATATTGGCACCAATTATTTTAAAAATAAATATTCATTCACTTTCTAGTGAATGTACAAGACAGCAGACTGGTTGAAGGGTAATAAAATTCTAATCTTATAAATGTATGGTACCACAAATTACAATTCTATAAACATTTAATAAAAGTTCACCATTAAAATATTATTTTAGCCATAATTTATTTTATTTTTTGCTCAGCTGCTATGGTAAATTACAAATTCTTATATTATGTAAGGGATGAAAACTTGAGACTATTTTTCCTAAGAAACCGAATGCTAACCTTAAGCAATATGTATTTCCTCAGTGGTTATTTTGCTTATACTCCTTGAAGATGGTACAATTTTCTTTCTAAAGTAAATGCTATTATTGGATGCTTTGAATCTAAATGCTCCTGTTTGCTTTAGTTTATAAAAGCACCTTGTCTATGCAACCAGTGTCTTTACATGGGCATCAGCATTTTGTTCTTGGCCAGTCAATGAGTGTTTTAATAATGAAGTTTTAACACACTGGATATTGTTTTCTCCAACTCTGGAACTAAAGGACAAATATGAATGGAAGTGCCTTTAAATCTTGCTTTTATGAAGATTAGGTAAAATATTTCTGTAGTTTAGTACTTGAATTGCCCAATTCATGAGAATCTAAACATATGTTCTGCGAAATTATAACTGGAAATATGAACTCTGTTTACATACATCAATTAAACATTAAAATGATATATGTATAATTTTTGTCTTATGAAATGAAGTATCACCAGTTTTAACAATGGTTTAAAGTGATTTTAGGGGTGCCTGGATGGCTCAGTCGGTTAAACATCTGACGTTGGCTCAGGTCATGATCTCATGGTTTGTGGGTTCAAGCCCTGTGTTGGGCTATGTGCTGATAGCTCAGAGCCTGGAGCCTGCTTCAAATTATGTGTCTTCCTCTCTCTCTGCCCATCCTCCATGCATGCTCTATCTCTCTATGTCTCTCAAAAGTAAATAAACATTTAAAAAATTTAAGTAACTTTAAATTTGTCCTTCCAGAATAATCTTTTAGTTTTTATGAAAATTTCAAGTGTGTGATGGGTGCAGTTTGTTACCATTAGTATATTAATCTGTAAATACAGAGATGATGTCTTTAGAAAAGGAAATCTTTTCAATGTTTTTATAGCTCATAAAAGCCTAATTAAATATGCAACCATCCTTTGGAGAGAGTCTAATTGAGAATTCATGAATAATCTTTGTTAGTCGAGGTCCCTATATCTCTTCCCTCTCTTATTGCAGACAAAAGGTCATGGGTTCTATTTTTCAAACTGAAAAGCAATAATGATAAAAATGAATGTCTAATAACCAGTAAGTTTGGAAATATGTCGCTATTTCCTTTCGAAAGGAAATATTTCCAACTTGCCTACAAATATTAATACTCTCTAAATTGCTTTTAAAGTCTGCATATGTGATTTAAGTCCTCAGGCTTCATGTTCTACAGCATAAACTTACTTATAAATTTATTTATAAGGCACTACAAGAGGATCCTACAAAAGTTTAACTGACTTTCAAGAAGCTTGGAAGGAAGTCTTATTGGTCAAACAACTAAATCCTAGGCAGATCTTATGGGGAAAGAAAGAAGGGGCCTGGAGAATATATTTTGCAAGAGGGTAAGTAAGAATGATGAATCTGTCCCTTATCTAATGAAAATGGACCAATTTATGAATATGCAAGCAAATAATAAATGGGATCTGGACTCAAGCACTGGCTCCACATCTAAATTGGCTGTGTAATCTGAAGTACGTATTTCGAGGTTCTGGAACTCAGTTTCCTAATACCTTCTATGTAAAATGAAGACATGGCATTTGATATCTAAACTCCCTTCTTAACATTAATATTGTCAGATCTGTGAAACAAATATCCATTCTTGCTACATAATTTTTGAAATTTTGTACATTTTGAGTTGAGATTTATTGACTATCCTTTGTGCTAACTTATCTGAACAGAGTCATAATGATAGTGAATATCTAAGGGTTAGATTAGATACATATTTCAACCAAACACCATGACAACATTTTAACTCACCACTCCTAGTTTTATCAAAAAGAAAAATACCATCAAATCTTCATATTATGAAGTCTCTTGTTAAGTCAAAAGTTTTTGATATCTCTGTAAAAATCCTCCTTATGTTTCAAGTTCTCCAGTATGCTTCCTCCCCCTTTAGATTCCAGACCCCAGGCAGCTGGTCTCAGGAATAGCCAAAAGAAGCTTCCAACAAAGTGCACTGCTCCAGTATTCCTTCTGGGACCCCAGTATTTTATTTTATTTTTTTTAACTTATGGATTCTGAGTTAAGGAAAGCAAGGCCTTGAAAAACTTTGCAGAGAGAATAAATGTGATGATAAACTTGACATAGCTAACTTCTTTGTGGGGAAGACATGCATAGAAAGGAATACTTGTAATATAAAGTTCTAAATGCTCTACGGGGTGTGGATCAGACAAAAAGTTCTGGAAGGGAGAAGCCTTCACAACAGAGTTGATAGTTGGCTGAATCTCAAAGCATGGTATTATCAAATGTTCTGTAGGAGGATATGTTGAAAGAAGGACAATCCAAAAAAAAAAAAAAAAGGAAATAGAAATATCTAAAGGCACAATGGCATCAAAGAGAATGATACTTTAGGACACTGTTATTTTGGTTATGTTTAAAATAATGGACATACATAGCCAGAGGTAAACATAGCTGGGATGAGAATATGAAGGTGCTAAGCAATCACACTGAGAAATTTGGACTTGATCCAGACATCTGAATGCCTTTGGTTGTTTTTAAGCTCAGTTGCTATGTAATTGAATCTTCACTTTAGAAATAAAAACACTGGCAGTATGGAAAATGGACTGACTGACGAAGAGAATAGAGAGGAGTCTGGCCAACTAAAAGTGGTGACAGAAGTCCCAAGTGAGAGATGATGATAGTCTCAGGGTATGATGAAGAGAGTAGTGATTGGAGAGGCATTTTACAAACTAGAATTTAGGAACTAGTTCAGTTCAGTGTTGGGAGGTTGCAGATTTCATAATTCAATATTACCTAAAATTTTGAGTTTTGTTAGATACATGGATGCCTTTGCCTAGAATCAGTAAAAAGGAAGGAAGGGAAAGTCAAAATTCTAAGCAAGCTTTTTATATACTGGTCTCCAAAATGAAGATTAAAATATGCTATTTAAGTCAGCATGAAAGTCTGTTTTCGTCATTGAACTATAGTTGTAGCTTTAATTCACTAATGTATAATGATTTCTCTCTATTTTCCTATATAACTTGTCAAGACTAGCATTTCGGAGGGTAGGGACGGAGTCAATGGATTGCCATGTGTTAGTATGGCAGGTCTGGAATACATACTTGTATTCTTTATTCTTAAGGACAGAGTGTAGGAGTTACTCAAGAAGCATATTTCAAGTCCTGTTAGGCATTATTAGAGAGTAAAGAATAGCAGTCCTGTCTTTTAAAAAAGAGTGTTTTCTTTGATTTTTAAGGACAGTTGAATGAGCTTCCAGTGTCACAGTTCATTAACAGAAGCTCTAAATCTCTGGGATGGGAGAAACTGTTTACATTTTCCTGCTGGACACCCAAATTCTTTTCAGTAACGTTCCCCAAAGAAAAGAAAAACAAAGAGGTGGTGTGGGGAGGGAGAAAATTGGAAAGTAAAGAGTGAGGAAGAGCAGGAGAAAGAAAAGAAGGTACTGGTTGGGGTAGAGGAGATAAATGGAGGCTGTAATTTGGACATGTTAGCTACTCGTAATGAAGAAGGATTCTTCCTCAATAATTTTCACCAGCAATAGTTACCATGTCAGAATTAAAAAGAAATTTAAAAACCCTAGTTATTAGCTTTAAAATAATGCAAACACATTTTAACATACATCACATGTTTTTATGAAAAATAACCAAATTTTCCAAAATAAAAAAAATGTAGTGAAAACAAAGACTAGTTGTTAAAACAGGGTACTTTCTATCTGCTTGATTTTCTCATACATAATTATAAGCTGTACTGTTGTATCTGGCTCCATTTTAGCATCTACTTTAGCCCAGTAATTTTTGAAGAGTAAGTTTAATTCAACAGATTTTGAAAGCATTCACTTACTAATGTCTGCAAATCGTATTAGAATTTTACTATGTTGCAGCATTTCAATTTGAAATCCTTTTATAGAAATAAATGCAAAAAGTAATAATCTATTTTAATTATTTCCTTAGGATATATTTGTTAAATTGTAAAATAAAGCAAATTTTCTTTTGGGAGTTGGTTAAGCAGAATTGAAACAAAGCTAAATAGTTTCATTATGATATTTCCATTCGGGCTAATGCTCTAAGAAGATTCATGGCTTTCATTGACTTCAGGCTGGAAATTTCTCTTAAATTTTTTCTCTACTAGAGCTGAAAGCCTCTGAAAGGCAAAGTGGCAGGATGAGTTGAGATATCTACATTTACCATTAGGTGACCTTCAGAATACCTTCACTGAGATTATCCTAGTCATCCACATCCACATCACAACACGCTGACAAGATTCACTTAGATCTATCTTAAGAAAGGTGTTCCAATAGAATAGCAGTTTGTGATTGAGGAGCATTAGACGGAAAATGTGTGATCGCTATGTGAGGTTTGCTCTACTTCACCTCAGAAGTCCAAAAATGCATTTATCTAGATGGGTTGAGAGAAAAGGCAGCTTTAATTTGCCAGAAGAAACCAACACATATTTTGAGTATACACCAAACCCTGAGAAATTGAAGTTCTTGTTTCAGCTCTTTATTTAATGGGCTATGGTTCAGAAAACTGTGTTTTTGTGTTTTTGTGTTTTTTGGCACCCCTTTTAAAGTTTTCTAAGATGATAGCTTTAACAAAAGGTATCTACTAAGGGTGTGATGTAGGTGCTTTGCCTCATATGGACAGTCTTGTTTGGAAACAATTTCCTTTGATGTAATTCCAAAGGAAGATTTTTCTTTAATGGGAATGCTAGATCTATTTTTTGACACAGAAGCTTTTTTTCTCTTATAAGGATAACAACAATCTGCAGTGTAAAGAGCTGAAATTTGGAGCTTACTACTTTACGGAGAGAAGGAGACTTTGGTTTATAGGTAAAAAATTTTAGGGAGTTCTTAAAACTAATTTCATGAGGGGCGCCTGGGTGGCGCAGTCGGTTAAGCGTCCGACTTCAGCCAGGTCACGATCTCGCGGTCCATGAGTTCGAGCCCCGCGTCGGGCTCTGGGCTGGTGGCTCGGAGCCTGGAGCCTGTTTCCGATTCTGTGTCTCCCTCTCTCTCTGCCCCTCCCCCGTTCATGCTCTGTCTCTCTCTGTCCCAAAAATAAATAAAAACGTTGAAAAAAAAATTAAAAAAAAAACAAAACTAATTTCATGAGTTATTTTAGGCAATGTAGGTGTTCATTGTAGTGGGACAGTTTATATGTGCCTTGACTATTCTCACATAAATATTGGAAGTGTTTTCAATATAGAAAATCATTTTATATTTGAATATTTAGATATATATATATATATATAATTATGTATAATACACCAGTGCATGATATATTATATTTCCATATATATATATATATATATATATATATATGCATGTATGCATGTATATATAAATGCATGTATGTGTGTATGGTACAGTATACTGTATATAGCTAAACCCATATTCTCTAATACTTTCCTGATCTTCTTTCTCTAAGCTACAGATATCTTCTATACACTCTCCTTGTAGTTTTTAATAGTAGCTCCTATGACTTTGTAGGATCTTTATTTATTTTGATGTAGAGTGACTTTAAGAGCCAATGTCTGTTCTTCTTTACCTTTGTGGACCCAGATCCCCTCCAGTGCTTTGTCATTTACTAGGTCTTCAATAATAGTTACTTGAATATATGAATACGCAAAGAATGAATGAATGTATAAACTTCCAGTTATAAAATAAATAAGTCATGGGGAGGCAATATATAGCATAGGGAATGTAGTTAATAACATTGTAATAACATTGTATAGTGAAAGTAACTAAATTTGTCATGGAGATCGGTTCATAATGTATAAAAATATTGAATCACTATGATGTACACCTGAAACCAATTGGATATTGTATATCAATTATACTTCAATTAAAAAAGTGAATCAATATAAGGAGTTTGAATAGTCATATCAAAGTATGTGCGCATCTAGGGAGATAAATTCTTGTGCACTTATACTTAAATACATATAAATGTGTGAAAATGAGGAGAAATGAACTTATGAACAAAATAATTTATATTCGTTTATAAAATAGCTGTAATCAGAGACTAAAATGCATTATTTAATTATGTTTTTAGTCATTGATGCTTCTGTATCCAAGACACTATTAACATAGTGTATAGCCAAGTTTTAAAAAATCCATTAAGGGTTATCAAGAAAGAAAAGCTCTTATATTGTAGCTGACCCATTACAGATCATCTTATTCTACAAGAAAGTTTAAACTATATAAAAAGACTAGTGTAGTCAAATGAGTTTCAACAAGTATGCTAAGACCATTCAATAGGTAAAGGACAGTCTTTTCAATAAATGATGCAGGAAAAAATGGATATCCATATACAAAAATGAACTTGGAATTTGGACCCTTACCTAACACTTTATATGAAAAGTAGTTCAAAATGGATCAAAGACATAAACATAAGAGCTAAAATCTATAAAACTCTTGAAAGAAAACATAGGGCGATCAGCTTCACAACACTGGAATGGGCAATGATTTCTTGGATGTGACACCAAAAACACAAACGACAACAACAAATGGACTTCATGAAAATTAAAAACTTTTGTGCATCAAAACACACTATCAACATAATAAATTATAATAAAGAATGGGAGAAAATATTTGCAAATTATATATCTGATAAGTGATTAATATCCAGAATATAGAGAGAACTCCTAAAACTCACAACAACAACAAATCCCAATTCAAAAATGGGCAATGCCGGGGTGCCTGGGTGGCTCAGTCAGTTAAGTGGCTGACTTCGGCTCAGGTCATGATCTCATGGTCCGTGAGTTCGAGCCCCGCGTCGGGCTCTGTGCTGACAGCTCAGAGCCTGGAGCCTGTTTCAGATTCTGTGTCTCCCTCTCTCTGACCCTCCCCCGTTCATGCTCTGTCTCTCTCTGTCTCAAAAATAAATAAACGTTAAAAAAATTAAAAAAAAAATGGGCAATGGACTTGAATAGACATTTCTCCAAAGAAGATATACAAATGGCCACAAGCATATGAAAACATGTTCAATATGTCTAATCATTAGGAAAATGCAAATCAAAATCACAATGAGATATCACCTAACACCCACTAGGATGGCTACTATTAAAAATATAATAAAATAACATGTTGACAAGATGTGGGGAAATTGGAATGCTTATGCACCGCTGGAGGGAATGTAAAATGATGCAACCACTGTTGAAAGTAGTATTGCACTTCCTCAAAAAATTAAAAGTAGAATAACCACATGATCCAACAATTCCATGTTTGGATACATACCCAAAATAATTGAAAACAGTGTCAAAGAGATGTTTGTAAACACATGTTGATAGCAGCATTATTCATAACAGCTAAAAGGCAGAAGCAATGCAAATGTCCATTGACAGCTGAATAGGTAAGCAAAATATGGTATATATATCCAACAGAAGATTTATTACTCAACCTTAAAAAGGAGGGTAATTCTGACACATGTTGCAACATGAATGAACCTTGAGTACATTATACTAATTAAAATAAGCCAAACCCAGAAAGACACATACTCTATGATTCCACTTGTATGAGAAAATGAGAATAGTCTATTTTGTAGAGACAGAAAATAAAATAGTGTTTTCCAGGGGCTTGGGAAGAATGGAATGAAGAGATATTGTTTACTGGGTATAGAGTTTCAGTTCTGCAAGATGAGAAGATTTCTAGAGATGAAAATTGGTGAAGATTGCACAGCATCATGGATATACTTATTATCATTGAACAGTAGATGGTAAATTTTAAGCTATATGTATTTTTCCATAATTTAAAAAAATTGGGAGAGGCACTATACTATACTTTTGTAAAATATTTCTTTGAGTTTGAAAGCTGGTTTTCATTTTTGGAATAAACTTATGAGTCTCCTTTAAAATGTGTTGTGTCCAATCATCTCTTTCTTGATATAATGAAGAATATAGTGTTTTGCCAAGAATTGCATATCATGATGGAAAAAGTACTGGATTAGAAGTCAGAAAATGTGTACCTTCTGTATGACTCTACCTGGTCATTTAGTGCCTCTGACTCCATTGAGTAATTAATGGTAAGTTTAGATTTGAATGAACTTTACTACCTCCTTTCAGAAACATATTACTAAGTCATATATAATTTTTTTGTTAGAATAGGTTAAACCTGAGATAATGAAGAGATTTATTAAGAAGAAAATAAGTCACAGCAACACAAAACAGGAAGCAATGAGCAGAATGATCATTTTATGCACATTTCCCATTCAATCCACTTGCAGCTTACACAGAAACCAATATACAAGAGGTATTCTCACATGTGAAAGTCTAGGTGCAAAAAAAGGAAAAGGGATACCTGAATTTCTTCTGTACTTTCTAGCCCAGTCATTACCACCCTTAACTATCATTCCTGCCTATCATAAATTTTTTTCTGCCCCAGGGTTTATATCAGTGAGTTAAAATCAACTAGACAGAGAAAGATAGAATTTTATCTTCAGACCTAACTAGAATAGACTTTACTTGGCAGATCTTACTACCTTCTGCTTGATTTAAAATTTAAAAATAAAAAGGCTCCTTAGGTTAACAGTATAATATGTTCCTCTGCGATTCACTGTACACCCAATCGTTGTGCAATTTCTTTCATTTGTTTAACCATTACATTATCTTTTCAGTAAATTAGCCTTTACATTCTCAAATTCACACATGAATACTCTTTGAAGGTTTATTAAGTTGACTCATTGTCTCTGTAATCTTGATAATCACTGCAAATTAAGGCTTTGCAAACTCTCTCTGACATTACCTTTCTCTCTGAAGCTACAAAAGGGAACAGCCATAGTATGATCCACATGCAACTCTGGGCTTTTGCAGCATTTTTTTTTTAATCCTGAAATGGTAACCACTTCCCCAATTCTTCTCTAGCTTAAACTTTTGTTTGAAAATTGGGCATTTATTTAGAAATTGTATATATGTAATTTGTATATACACATACCTGTATGTATGTCTAAATGTACTTATACACATATGAAGACATATGTTACACACATACATATGATAAGTGATGTTGGCTTGTTATTAGATGGTGAAGATAACTCATTTTTAGTTCATTTTTATATTTTTGTCTATTGTGTGATCAGGCAAGGCAGTCTTCAGAACTCTTGTCTCCATCGCTTCTGCCCCGTCCGTCCCAGTTTGCCTCCTCTCTATGTACATTTATAGGATCATATCTGGAACACTGTTCTATGTGTGTTTTATGAATATTCAGTAGCATTTAGTCAAAACATGGCACAGTACCAAAAACATTTGTATTTATCATATTAAATCCATCCTTTCTCTTCTCTTTGAACGTCTTTAATTTAAAATAGTCCTACTATATAACCACTTTCAGAGCTAAGAACTAAGACAATTCTATTGGAAAAGAAAGCCAACAATGTACAGACCTATTTTCAGAATGTGATATGTGCTATAAAAATTATGATAGAAGGTATTTACAGAAATTATAACAAATTCTAGGCAAATATAAAAAAAGACGAAAAAGAAATTCTAAGAAAAAAATTGTTTTACTTTGAAAATTTGTTTAAAAATATAAGACACTAAATTGACTCCTAAAACAAAATAAGGAATTCCTTGAGGTACTTCTCAAGGAAGTACTTTAAAAGAGACAAAGAGAGAGAGAGGACAAGTTATAATAGTTTCTAATATACCAATGATAGTGCACAATGTTTTACACAAAATTAATTAGGATATAAAATTAATATTTGTATTTATACAATATCTGCTATAAAATACAAGATACAAAAATACAAGAAAATAGGGGTGCCTGGGTGGCTCAGTTGGTTAAATATCTGACTGGGTCAGGTCATGATCTCACTCACGGTTCATGGGTTCCAGCCCCACATTGCTCTCTGTGCAGACAGCTCAGAGCTGGGAGCCTGCTTCGGATTCTGTGTCTGCCTCTCTCTCTGCCCCTCCACCCCCCCCCCAATAATAAATAAACATTACATTTTTTTTTAATACAAGAAAATAAAAATCATATATTATGCCTACTGTGATGCTGTCTAATGTAAATTTATCTCCAAAATATTTCATAAGGAGGGGGCGCCTGGGTGGCTCAGTCAGTTTAGCTACCGACTGTTGATTTTGGCTCAGGTCCTGATCTCACAATGGTGGGGGGAGCCCTGAGTCAGGCTCTGCACAGACAGTGTAGAATCTGCTTGGGATTCTCTGTCTCTGTCTCTGTCTCTGTCTCTCTCTCTCTGTTCTCCCTGCTTGCGCACATGCGCTCTCTAAAAATTAAATACAAATTAAAAAAATAAAATATTTCATAAGGAGAAACCAAATATTTCAGTTCATATAGTTATTAAAATTTTCAGCTGCTTATACTACACATTCTTAGTAATAGAAAATAAAATTTATCATTAAATTTTAGAGCTGAACTGTTGATATCAAGATGATCATTTTAATTGCTGTTTTTCAGACTGAATATTTAAGAATAAAGTTCATAGTCTAAAATCTGTTGTATATGATATTCTGTTGGGAGGATGCTTTTGGAGGACATTTTTTATACTTCTGAAATACAGTAATAATTTCTCCTAATAATAACTTCAGATTTTGCAATATCTAATTTTTTTTTTCAAAACTTTAATCACAAATTGAGTTATGTTTGGTAAGGCTTTAGTGTTATGCACATTTTATTACTTTGTAATTCTTGAAAACTTGTGATCACATATATGGAAAATGTTTATTAGTGTTTTACTGCTGGGCCTGCCATAACAAAACACCATAGACTAGGTGGCTTAAACAACAGAAATCTCTTTCTCACAGTCTAAGATTTCATTCTGAGGACCCTCCCCTTGCCTTGTGGATGGCTGCCTCTCTCTCTATCCTCACAGGTTTATTCTGTGCTTGCAGCCCCTCAGGTGTTTTCATGTGTCCTAATCTCCTTTTCATATAAAGACACCAGTCAGATTGGATTAGGCCCCTTGGTAAAAGCCTCATTTTTTATTTAATTATCTCTTTAAAGACCCTGTGTTCAAATACAGTCACATTCTGGGACACCTGGATGGCTCAGTCAGTTAAGCATCTGACTTCAGCTCAGGTCATGATCTTAAGAATCATGGGTTGAAACCCCTCATTATGCTCTGTGCTGACAGTTTGGAGCTGGCTTCTGATTCTGTATCTCCCCCTCTCTCTAACCCTCCCCCATTCACGCTCTCTCTCTTTCTCTCTCAAAAATAAATAATACGGGGCGCCTGGGTGACGCAGTCGGTTAAGCGTCCGGCTTCAGCCAGGTCACGATCTTGCGGTCCGTGAGTTCGAGCCCCGCGTCAGGCTCTGGGCTGATGGCTCAGAGCCTGGAACCTGTTTCCAATTCTGTGTCTCCCTCTCTCTCTGCCCCTCCCCCGTTCATGCTCTGTCTCTCTCTGTCCCAAAAAATAAATAAACGTTGAAAAAAAAATTAAAAAAAACAAAATAAATAAATAATAAACATTAAAAAAAATACAGCCACATTCTGAGGTACTGGGGATTAGGACTTCAACTCATAAATTTGGGGCCAACACAATTCAACTCATAACAATTAGGCACAATATTTTATTTATATCATTTTATTCCATTATTAAAATAGATGAAACTATTTTTCTTATTGTGCCAAAGCCATAACTTTAGGTACTTAAGAAATGTTTCTGTCACTAGATCCTAAGCTTATAGGGTTGTTGTGTTTTTTTTTTTTTTTAATTTGAATACAACTATTTGTTTTCTAATATGCATGCTTAATTTACTTTTGTGTCTGCAAATTATATGAACCCATGTAAAATATAAACAACAAAAAAAATCTGATCATATCATTCTACTGCTTTTCCCCATGTTAATTTTTTAATGTGCCATGTCAGGAGCTTAAGTTGTGGTAGCATTTTCAAGCACATAAAAGAAAATTTTATTGGCTGCATTGGAATATTGCTATATTACTATACATAGGGTCCATTCAGTGTTCAGTATAAACATGTCTTTAGGTCTTGCTGGTAACTTCTAATCATGTAGTAACTTGAATGAATTCTAAACAAATTCTAAATTTGTTGCTGGAATGGGCTAAGGCATAAAAGACTGTTAAGATGGGGTGAATGTATGTTTCACATATAATAAATGAATTATTGAAGGTCAGACAGTGGACTGTTATGAGTTGAATATTGTATTCCTAAAATTCATGCCCACCTGGAACCTTGGAATATGCCTATTATGGATTGAATTGCAACCCCCCCCCCAAAAAAAATATGTTAAAATTACCCCAGCACCTGTGAATGTGGATTTACTTGGAGCTAGGGTCTTTGCAGACAAAAATAGTGCAGAAAAGGTCATACTGGATTACAGTAGGCTCTAGTTCGTGACTGATATCCTTATGAGAAAATAAAACAAAAATAACAGTGAGATACACAGAGGATAGCTATGTGAGGATAGAGGTAGAAATTGGGGTATTTTTACCTCAAACCAAGGGATGCCAAAGGTTGCTGGCAAACATCCAAATATAGCAAGCGACAAGGAAAGGTGTAGGGGACAATTGGAAAGAGTGTGGCCCTCCTAATACCTTGATTTTAGATTTCCAGAGCTGTGAGACAATAGCTTTTGTTGTTTTAAGCCACCAAGTTTGTGGTACTTTTTACAGCAGCCCTAGGAAACTAAGCACATTTATGTCTTTATCTTATGCTATCCTCTACATCATTCACTTTATTACAACCACACAGGCCCCCTTGCTGTTCTGAGGACATATTTCTGCCACAGAGTTTTTGCATATATGCTGTGCCTCTGTGCACCATTCTTTCCACAGATCTAGAAACGGCTCACTCTCTCATATTTCAAGCCTTTACTAAATATCCCAATATATCTAAGGCCTTACCTGACCATTTAAATACAACCTTCATCTCTAATATCCATATCTCCCTTCTAATCTTTTCTGAGACATTTTAAAATATCACACACCATATTTATATATTTTTTCATATATTTACCTTGTAACTTGTCAGCTTCCACACCTAAAATGTAATCTTCTTGAAGACAAGGGAATTCTTGCTTCCATTTTGTTCAGATGTCTGCCATATGATTGTTTCTCAATGAATATTTACCCAATAAATGAATTATTCTGCAAAACTGTATTTGCCACTTAAAATAGAGTTTGCTGATATGAATGCATTTGTGTTGAAGATGTAGATGAAAAATTTTAATTATTTCATTGGGTTATTGAATGGGTTAAATGACCGAGTATGTGTAAAGTCTATAATGGTCACTCAAAATATGGTAGCTATTTTTGGGGCGCCTGGGTGGCTCAATCGGTTAAGTGTCCAACTTCGGCTCAGGTCATGATCTCACGGTCTGTGAGTTCAAGCCCCGCGATGGGCTCTGTGCTGACCGCTCAGAGCCTGGAACCTGTTTCAGATTCTGTGTCTCCCTCTCTCTCTGACCCTCCCGATTCATGCTCTGTCTCTCATTGTCTCAAAAATAAATAAACATTAAAAAATTTTTTTTAAATAAAAAAAATATGGTAGCTATTTTCAATAAAGTGTACATTTGAATATAGTAGCATTTTTAAAAATTTTGGTTCACTCAGAAATGCTTAGAACTTGATTTTCTTCATATCAGATTCTCCAAAAACATTTGTTAAACCAACATCCACTATGAAATAAATGAAAACAAACCTTGGCTTGCCAAAGTGAACATTTTAAAGAAGTATTCAAACTCATTAAAAAGCTTTAAGGAGCAAAGTGACATAATACACTTTAAGTTTTATTTTTTTTAATTTTTAAGATTTATTCATTCATTGAGAGAGTGTGAGTGGGGGAGGAAGAGAGAGAGGGAGACACAGAATCTGAAAGAAGGCTCCAGGCTCTGAGCTGTCAGCCCGACACAGGCTTGAACTATGGACCGTGAGATCGTGACCAGAGCTGAAGTCGGACGCTTAACTGACTGAGCCACCCAGGCTCCCCACAATTCACTTTAAGTTTTAGAAAAGAGCTTTTTATGGCTACTATTGCAGGAGATCATGAATGAAACAGGAAGATAAATTAGGAAATTGTTAGAGTAGCCCAAGTGAAAATTAAAGGTTTCGACTGAGGAAGTGTATTTTGAGAGAAGTAGGAAAAAAAATAGTATTTTGGCGGCATAATAAAAATGATTGTATGTGGAGTGAAGAAGACAAAGATTTCTCTTCAAGAAGGTATCCCATTTTTCTGGCTTGAGGAACTGGATGGATGATGAAGATTCACTGATGTGGAAGACTGAGATATGTATAGTTTGGGTATGAAAAATTGATTTTAATTTTGTACATCTTAAGATGCCTAAGAAGCATCTGAGTGAAGATATAAAGAAAACAGCTGGGAAGTCAAGTTTAGAGGTCAGAAGTGGTTTTTCACTGAAGATAAAAATTTGTGAGTCTGTGATATATAGGTAAATCCTAAAGCCAAGATAGAAAAGAGAAATGAGATAAAAGCTTAGGAATTCAATATGTTAGAAAAATATGGAACTACTACCAAAAGTAATGGAGAAGAAGCAGCTGCTGGAGATGTGGAGACAAAACCAGAAGATATACTGTTATGGAAGTCAGGAGTCTTAAAATAGTAGCAAGAGTCAACTAATTTTTCAACTCTTTTTTTGTCCTGGCGCTCAGAGATGACAAAACCATAGGGCCCTACTGAATTGCTTATGGCTTATTTATTACCTGTTTTGTCACTCTTTGCCCGGAAATACTATGTCCATTTCCATGGCCAACCTGATCTGGTCCACATTCTCAATCTAGGCATGATAGTAATTTAAGGGCCCTGTCTAATTTTACAAAAGCACCCATTTTTATTTGACTTTTTGTCTCCTATACTCATCCACAAAAGCTTTTTAGTTGTTCCCATCAAAGCTTACTATTTATATTCTAATTGTCTTATTATTTCTTTGTACTGCATGCACTTAAATTTAAACAAAAAAATACGAGGCATTGAATACAAAGAAAACAAGAGACAGAGATTCAGATTACAAAATAAGGCAGTTTGACTTACCTTATGATTTTCATTGCATTGTTGCTTATTGTACATGACAACTCAGATGCTAATAGCACAGCCTAAACTAATGTATTAGACTTGTTTTATGACATTTTATAGAAAATAAAGGATAATAATTGATTGAAATGAAAACTTGGGCATTTAAATGTCTTGAAGTTGTTAATATGTAGACCATTGATTTTATGCAAGGACTCCAAAAAAATTAATACATAGCACAATGGTTCTTATTCATGAGACTCAGACTGATTTAATTGATTGACTGATTAAAACTCTGAGGAATAACTGTCTGCCTTAGATACAGCCCTACAGATTCTTTTTAATACATTTCAGAGAAACATTGTATTTGAACCAGTCGTTGAACTCTGCTTTTTCTCATGAAAACAATGAATATTCTGAAAGGTGAATTTCCTCTGAGATTATTTGCATTGAAAGGTTTTGTGACTCTGGGAAGGCCCAATTCTTTTTTTTTTCATTTATTTTTATTTTTAATTTTTTAAATATAATTATTGTCAAGTTAGCTAACATACAGTGCATACAGTTTGCTCTTGGCTTCAGGAGTAGATTTCCATGATTCATCGCTTACATACAACACCCATTACTTATCCCAACAAGTGCCCTCCTCAATGCCCATCACCCATTTTTCCCTCTTCCTTGCCACTCCCCATCAACTCTCAGTTCATTCCCTGTATTAAGTCTCTTATGGTTTGCTTCCCTCTCTGTTTGAAATTATTTTTTCCTCTTCCTTTCCCCCATGGTCTTGTGTTAAGTTTCTCAAATTCCACATATGAATGAAAACATATGATATCTGGCTTTCTCTGACTGACTCTATTTCACTTAGCATAATAACCTCCAGTTCCATCCAAATTGTTACAAAAGGCAGGATTTCATTCTTTCTCTTCTTTCTCATTGCCAAGTAGTATTCCAGTGTGTGTGTGTGTGTGTGTGTGTGTGTGTGTGTGTGCGCCACTTCTTTATCCATTCATCAGTTGATGCACATTTGGGCTCTTTGCATACTTTGGCTATTGTTAATAGTGCTGCTATAAACATTGGGGTACATGTGCCCCTATGAATCAGCACTCCTGTATCCTTTGGATAAATTCCTAGTAGTGCTATTGCTGGGTCATAGGGTCAGTCATTTTTAATTTTTTTGAGGAACCTCCACAATGTTTTCCAGAGCTACCTCATCAGTTTGCATTCCCACCAACAGTGTATGAGGGTTCCTGTTTCTCCACAACCTCACCAACATCTGTTGTTTCCTGAGTTGTTAACTCTAAACACTGACCAGTGTGAGGTGGTATCTCAATTTGGTTTTGATTTGTATTTCTTTGATTATGAGTGATGTTGAGCATCTTTTCATATGTCTGTTGGCCATCTGGATGTCTGCTTTGGAAAAGTGTCTATTTATGTCTTCTGCCCATTTCTTCACTGGATTGTTTGTTTTTTGGGTGTTGAGTTTGGTAAGTTCTTTATAGATTTTGGATGCTAACCCTTTATCTGATATGTCATTTGCAAATATCTTTTACCATTCCATTGGTTGCTTTTTAGTTTTGTTGATTGTTTCCTTTGCAGTGCAGAAGTTTCATATCTTGGTGAGGTCCCAATGGTTAATTTTTGCTTTTATTTCCCTGATATATTCAGAACTTGTCATCCAAAAGGATAAGAATACACATTCTTCTTGAGTGCGCATGGAACATTCTCTACGATAGATTACATACTGGGTCACAAAATAGCCCTCAATAAACATAAAAGAATTGAGCTTATACCATGCATATTTTCAGATCACAAGACTATGAAATGTAAAATCAACCACAAGAATAAATTTGTAAAGCCCCCAAATGCATGGAGGTTAAAGAACATCATAGTAAAGAATGAATGGGTCAACCAGGCAATTAAAGAAGAAATTTAAAAATATATGGAAGCAAATGAAAATGAAAACACAACAGTCCAAACCCTTTGGGATGCAGCAAAGGCAATCATAAGAAGACACTATATTGCTATCTAGGCCTGTCTCAAGAAACAAGAAAAATCCCAAATATAAAACCTAACCTCACTCCTAAAGGAACTAGAAACATAACAGCAAAGAAACTCCAAAGCCAGCAGAAGAAGAGAAATAATAATGATTAGAGCAGAAATAAACAATATAGAATAAAAAAAAAACAGTAGAACAGATCAATGAATCTAAGCTGTCTTTTTTGTTTGATTTGTTTTAAATGTTTTTATTGTTTATTTATTTTTGAGAGAGAGAGACAGAGTGCAAACAAGGGAGGAGCAGACAGAGAGGGAGACAGAGAATCTGAAGCATGATCCAGGCTCTGAGCCTTCAGCACAGAGCCTGACATGGGGCTCGAACTCATGATCCATGAGATCATGACCTGAGCCAAAGTCAGACACCTAACCGACAGAACCACCCAGGTGCCCCAGACCTGGTTTTTTGAAAGAATAAACAAAGTTGACAAACCCCTAGCCAGACTTCTCAAAAAGAAAACAGAGAGAGCCCCAATAGATAAAATCACAAGTGAAAGAGAAGAGATCACAACCAACACCACAGAAATACAAACAATTATTAGAGATTACTATGAAAAATTATGTCAACAAACTGTACAACCTGGAAGAAATGGACAAATTCCTAAACACCCACACACATCCAAAACTCAAACAGGAAGAAATAGAAAATTTGAACAGACCCATAACCAGTGAAGACTGTTTTGACTCAGTTATCAAAAATCTCCCAACAAATAAGAGTCTTGGGCTAGATGGCTTCCCAGGGGAATTCTACCAAACATTTAAAGCAGAGTTAATACCTATCCCTCTCAAGCTGTTCCAAAAATAGAAATGGAAGGAAAGTTTTTGGACTCATTCTGTGAAGCCACCATTACCTTGATTCCCAAACCAGACAGAGACGTCACTAAAAAGGAGAATTACAGGCCAATATCCCTGATGAACATGAATGCAAAAATTCTCAACAAGATACTAGCAAGTCGAATTCAATAGTTTTATTAAAAGAATTGCCATGATCCAGTAGGATTCATTCCTGGGCTGCAGGGCTGGTTCATTATTCACATCAATCAGTGTGATGCATCACGTTAATAGAAGAAAGGGTAAGAACCATATGATCCTGTCAAGAGATGCAGGAAAAGCATTTGACAAAATACAGTATCCTTTCTTAACAAAAATGCTCAAGAAAGTTGGTATAGAAGGAACACACCTTAACATTAGAAAATCCATATATGAAAAGCCCACAGATAATATCATCCTCAATGGGGAAAAACTGAGAGCTTTCCCCGAGATCAAGAACACAACAGGGATGTCCACTGTCACCACTGTTGTTTAACATAGTGTTGGAAGTCCTAGCCACAGCAATCAGACAACAAAATGAAACAAAAGGCATCCAAATTGGCAAAGAGGAAGTCAAACTTTAAGTATTCGTAGATGACATGATAGTCTACATGGGAAACCCAAAAGACTCCACCAAAAAGCTACTAGAACTGATAAATGAATTCCGTAAAGTTGCAGGATACAAAGTCAATGCACATAAATCGGTTGCATTTCTATACACCAAAAATGAAGCAACAGAAAAATAAATCAAGAAATCAGTCCCATTTACAATTGCACCAAGAACCATAAAATGCATAGGAATAAACCTAACCAAGGATACAAAAGATCTGTATGCTGAAAACTATAAAAAGTTTATGAAGGGAATTGAAGGATATAAAGAAATGGAAAAACATTCTGTGCTCATGGATTGGAAGAATAAATATTGTTAAAATGTCAATACTACCCAAAGCAATCTATACATTCAATGCAATTCCAATCAAAATTGTACTGGCATTCTTCTCAGAGTTAGAACAAACAATCCTAAAATGTGTACGGAACCACAAAAGACTCCAAATAGCCAAAGTAATGTTGAAAAAGAAAACCAAAGCAGGAGGCCTCATAATCCCAAACTTTAGCCTCTGCTACAAAGCTGTAATCATCAAGATAGTATGGTACTGGCACAAAAACAGACACACAGACCAATGGAATAGAATAGAGAACCCAAAATTGGACCCACAAATGTATGGCCAACTAATCTTTGACCAAACAGGAAAGAGCATCTGATGGAAAAAAGAAAGTCTCTTTAGCAAATAGTACTGGCAGAACTAGACAGCAACATGCAGAAGAATGAAACTAGACCACTTTCTTACGCCAAAAATAAACTCGAAATGGTTGAAAGACATAAATGTGAGACAGGAAACCATCAAAACCCTAGAGGAGAAAACAGTCAACAACCTCTTCGACCTCAGCTGCAGCAACTTCTTACTCAACACGTCTCCAAAGGCATGAGAAGGCGAGTTGTAATAACTGTGTTAGCTCCTGTAGCAGAGTTTCTCAAAACTCTCTCTTCAAGTGCCTGTGAGCAGAGAAAGGAGAGTTCATGTCTGGAGATTCTAGGAACATGGACAATCACAAACATCCTTTGAAGTTTTTGTGTTTCTTTAGAAAACAGAAGTAAATTTTTAACTTTAATATATAATATGAGTTTATCTTATTATAAAGTGATGTTTTTCCTTTCCTACCCTAATGCAACAAAATCTAGGCTCCTGGAAGATGTTCAGTGTTTATGACAGAGTGAGCTCAGTATACTACTGGAATATTCACTTGTAGGCCCAGAAACATCAATTTGTGAAAATGAAAGAAACTTGATAAAGGAGAACCGAAGGAAGTAGAGGGGGGAAAATATCATAGAAAAGCAAGAGGGAAGGATATTCCAAAAGAGATCACAGCAAAATTTATTTCTCAGGTATTCTTCCTCATAAATATACTAGAAAACAAGTCCCAGAAAAAAAAAAAAAGAGTAAGCCAACAAAAAGGAGGACATAGAATCGGGAAAACATATAATCCTACAGAGGACAGAAATCAAAAGGCATCCCAGGATAATATTGAAAAGGCTTCCATAGTGAAAGATATGGAGAAGCCTGTAGAACAATATGCCCACATTCCAGAACAGAGACACTATGAGGGAAGTCTCCAAGGGGGCTGACAAATTCCTTGATATGTTTGTCCATGTCAAGTTTTATAATAAAGGAAAGGAGTTTTTTAAGTTTTGCATTTCATTTATCTTTTAATTATATGTATGCATTATTTTGATAAAAGTGAATGTTACCATCAATATGATGTTGCTTTTTAAAAAGCAGAAATACAGGCAGCAAAAATACTATGTATGATACTACAATGGTGGCCAGCTGTCATCATACATTTGTTCAAATTTGGAATGTACAACAATAGTGAACTCTATGTTATAGACTGGATGATAATGATGTGTCAATATAGATTTTTCAGTTGTAACAAATGTACCACTCTGGTGGGGATATATAGATAATAGGAGAGATTATTCATGAATAGGGGCAGAGAATATATGGGAATCTCTGGCAAACCATAAAGCCAACTCAACTACAGAGAACAAACTGAGGGTTGCGGAGGGGTAGTGGGTGGGAGGGATGGGTTAAATGGCTGATGGGGATTAAGGAGGGTACTTGTGATGAGGATTAGGTGTTGTATGGAACTGATTAATTACTAAAACCTACATGTGAAACTAATATTACACTGTGTTAACTAGCTGGATTAAAATAAAAACTTGGGGGCAAAAAAGGAAAGAACATTATCTCTCAAAAAAATAAAATAAAATGTAGAATATACCTAGTATAAGGAAATCTGCACTTTCTACTCAATTTTGCTATGAACCTAAAACTGCTCTAAATAGTAAAACTTCTCCAAAACTGCTCTTAAAAAAACTTAGAGAATTTAAATTAAGAACTGAAAAATCAGAAATAACGTGAGAAAGCATAAGAAACTCACATTTGTCTTTTTAAAATAACTTTTTATTTAAAACAGTTTAGTTTTATAGAAAATTTCAGCAAATAGGGACACCTGGGTGGTTCAGTCAGTTAAGCATCTGACTTCAGTTCAGGTCATGATCTCACGGTTTTGTAAATTTGGGCCCCATGTCGGGCTCTGTGCTGACAGCTCAGAGCCTGGAACCTGCTTCTGATTCTGTGTCTCCCTCTCTGCTCCTCTCCTGCTCACGATCTCTCTGTCTCTGTCTCTCTCTCAAAAGTGAATAAATATTAAAAGAAGGAAAGAAGGAAGAAAAGAAAAGAAAAAAAAGAAAAGAAGAGAAAATTCAGCAAATAATAGAGTTCTGGCATACTCCACACCCAGATTCCCCTATTAATATCTTGCAATAGTGTGGCACATTTGTCACAATAAATAATCCAATATTGATACATTATGTTAACTAAAGTTTATACTTTATTCACATCTTCTTAGTGTTTACATAATGTTCTTTCCATTCTTGGATCTCATCCAGGATACCACATTGCATTGGTTCACAATGTTTCCTTAGGCTCCTCTTAGTTGTGAGTTTTCTCAGACTTCCCTTGCATTTGATGACCTTGACAGTTTAAGAAGTATTTTGTAGACTTTCCCTTAGTCTTTCTTTGTCTCATGGTCTTCTCATGATTACACTGGGATCATGGAGAAGACCACAGAGGTAAAATGCTATTATCATCACATCACATCAAGGCTACATACTGTTAATATTACTTGCCACTGTTGATGTTCACTTTGATCACTTGGTTGAGCTAGTTTTTTTTTTTTTGGTTTCTCTAATGTAAAATTATTATTTTTTGTCCCTCTTTTCCCACCTTACTCATTGGAAGGGAGTCACTATGCACACCCTACACTTAAGGAGTAGAAAGTTATGCTCTATTCCTTGCTTCCTTTCAATGGAACACTTTTATTTGATACTTAGAGTAAGGAAGTCTTATTCATAGTGGCTATTTTAGAAGACAAAACTCTCTTTATTTGAGTGATGAAAATCATTTTTTTGTTAAACACAAAGATATGTGATAAATAATTATAAAAATGATCAGGGAATAATCTTGCTTTTAATTGAACATTATTTTTTGCTTTTTTCCTAAACATCACATTAATTATTTTCAACTGCACTGTCAATTTTATTTCACATTTCTTTTAAATATTTTAAAGTCTGGGGCACCTGACTGGCTCAGTCGGAAGAGCATGCGACTCTTGATCTTGTGGTCATGAGTTCGAGTCCCACATCCCACAGGGGGTGTAGAGATTACATACATACATACATAACTTAAATAAATAAATAAACGGATACTTCTTAGTCCATTCCTCAACACTTCTCTGCTTTTATCATCCTTACTACTCCATTCATTTCTGTCTTCTTCTTAGAGAGTCAGGAATTATATAGGGCAAGAAATCCTTAAATGTCCTTTTTCTCTCAGCTTACAAGGAGGCCACCATATAGAATGTTCATGAAGCTAAACCCTCCAGCATATTATTAATGTCAAAGTCTCAGTCTCTTCTAGGATTTTTCCTGATTAATTACTCTTCTTCCTGTTTCATATTTAATACACCTTCTCTACTGGACTTTTCTCCTTGCCTTATGACTATGCTTATGACCATTTATGGATTTTACAGATTAAGTAAGGGCCTACTAAAAGAACACAGAGAATGTCTGTTAGTTTAAAGGACTGGAAGCTAAGATGCTTATAGGAGGATGTCAGAAGCTAATTTTGGAAAGACAGGTGGGATAAGGACACAAAGTGTCATCTATGCATTGTAGGACATCCAGGAATGGATAAAAGGAGGAAGCTGAGCTATACGACCAGATAAACATTTGCCAGTGGTCATGTAGAAAGTTTTCCTAGTGATCATGGACAGAGTTTTCCTACTTGTTCAACCTTTTTTTGGTTTTCAATCTATTCTAGGAATAGCTAAATTCTCAGCTCATTTTATTCTAGTGCCATTTGCTCTATCCATGTGCTTTTTGTTCTCCACAAATTGGAGTGATACTTTTAATTTTAGCTACAATTATCAAATAAAATTTTCTACACTTCTAGTGAGTTTTTTGGGGAAACTGGACGTTCCTCCTATTCTTAACATTATCAGAGCCCTGTTGTCTTTGTTACACACATGCTTGACTGATTCTTCATGGTCTGGAGTAATAAGGTGGTTTTGTCCACTTGCTCATCTTTTGGAGCTCATTAAATTGATTGTCATTTGTTTTATTCAGTTGTGTTGTAGAGGAGTTTTAATTTTTATATTATAGTTATTCTTTTGTTTCTGTGCGCAAATTTGGGAAATCATAAAACCTATCTACTGCTGCTGTCATCTTCCCAAAATGTTTATCATTTTATCATTAAACAAGTAGCTTTATGAACTCATTTTAACTTACGGTCACAAAATATAAAATGTTTTCATTTTGTATTCAAGATACTGGATTTTTTTGCATGTTTGAATACTGGAATGACATGCATTTGTTTTGGGCTGAAAGGTCAACAAATAATAATATTCCAGAATAAGAATAAAAATTTCAAAGCAGCTTACAAATTTCCAAAATAACATTAAAAAATTATTTCCTGTCTAATGCGAAGTAGAATAAATCAGCCTCTTCTCTGAATATTGTAATTATGCAAGACTTAATCTTGACTCCATCATTAATATTCCTGATATGAACAAGATTGAGTGGCACTTCCTCCTCGCTCCCCACCCCCCAAGAAAGTATGTATTCCAAAAGCTTATTCATATGACATTATTTGAAAAAATCATTACAGGTATGATTGTGAATAATTTCAAGATGAGATCATCCTGGACTAAGTTGAATCCTAAATCCAAAGACAAGTTTCCTTATAAGAGAAGAAAAGGGGAGATCACACAGAGGACAAGGCAAAATAAGACAGAAATATAAACTGGAGGGGTGCATCAGTAAGCCAGGAAAGGTCAAGGATTGCTGGCAAAATGCTAGGGGAGAAGTATGGAATGGATTTTCCCTCAGAGGCTGTAGAAGGAGCCAACCCTATCTACACCTTGATTTTGTAATTCTGGCCTGTGCCTACAGAACTGTGAGATAATAAGTTTCTGTTGTCTTAGCACTCCATTTGTAATAATTTGTTATGGAAGAACACTAATACATATCTCATAAAACATTAGTTTTTTTTTCTGCTTCTCAAGAGTCTTTGCAATTTATTAAAAACATAACTTTAGCAAATCAATTGAGAAGGGATAAGGTTTCTGTTTTTGTTTTTGTTTTTCATAAACTCTCCTGGATCACTTGACATCCATATGTTTAAAAAATAGATCCTAAAAACATCTCACCTCTGAGACAAAGTTAATTCAGAATGGATCATAGACTTAAATGTAAAGCAATATCATATTACTTTAAGAAGAAAATATAGAAGAACATATGCATGATGTTGGGTTTGATGGTCAGTTTTTAGATACAAACCAAAAGCACAATTATGAAAGAAAAAAAATTGACAAATTGAACTTTATGAAAAGAAAACATTTTGCTTTTTGTAAAGAAAAGCAACAAAGAAAATATTTGCAAATCCCATATTTGATAAAAGACATACATACAATATATAATCATGTTGTGAAGCACAACAGTTGGAAAAAAATTAAAAACAAGTTAAAGATCTGTACAGACACTTTACCAAAGGAGATATATAGATACCAAATAGACTCATGAAATGAGGCTTAACATCATTTGTCATTAGGGAAAAGCATATTAAAACTGCAATGAGATTCCACCAAATGACTATTCAAATGTCAAAAACTTTAAAAATTGACAATAACAAATGCTGGCAGTGATGTGGAACAACAGGAATTCATTACAGGTGGGAATACCAATGGTGCAGCCACCATGAAAGACAGTTTGGCAGTTTGTTATAAATTAAACATAGACTTAACATATGTCCCAGCAATAGCATTCCTAAGAAACTATTCAAGTGAATTGAACACTTATGTTTATACAAAAACCTGTTTAAGAATGCTTATGGCGGGGCGCCTGGGTGGCGCAGTCGGTTGAGCGTCCGACTTCAGCCAGGTCACGATCTCGCGGTCCGTGAGTTCGAGCCCCACGTCGGGCTCTGGGCTGATGGCTCAGAGCCTGGAGCCTGTTTCCGATTCTGTGTCTCCCTCTCTCTGCCCCTCCCCCGTTCATGCTCTGTCTCTCTCTGTCCCAAAAATAAATAAACGTTTGAAAAAAAAAAAATGAAAGAAAAAAAAAAAGAATGCTTATGGCAACCTATTCTTAACTGCAAAAAGCTAGAAGCAACCAAAATACTGTTCTAATCGGAAAAGCGGAAAAGTGGCCAAACCAACCGGTTCACCCATATAGTGGAATACTATTTGATGATATAAAGGAACAACCTATTGATTCATTAAACACCATGTATTAATCATAAATGGATATTGCTAAGTGATTAAAAAAACTCGAAAGGCTACATATTGTATGATTTGATTCATACAATCTGGAGTCTGGAAAAGGGAAAACTATAGTGGTAAAAAAACAGACCAGAGTTTGCAAGGAATTGGTAGAAGACAGAGTAGATGATTGAAATAGAGATATATCAAGGACATTTAAGGTGGTAGATCTGTTCTGTATGATACTGGGGTGGTCAAAACCATAGAAAAGTACATGTACAGAGTGAACTTAAATGTATGAAAAGTTTTTAAAAAAACTCCAGTGAATATATTTGGGGAAGCCAAGATATAGTGCAAACCATGTAATGCAATAACGTGATTGCATTGAAGGGAGTCGATCGACCTACTAACTTTAGAACTGAATTTGAGTCAGACATCAGTATGAACTTATGTTTAGCTTAACATATACACTAATGAATAGATTCGGAAACAATAATAGACAAATATGTATTTGTTGTGTATTAGTATTCATAAAAATATTCTACTTTTGTCTGCCTAGAGGATCTAGAAACAATGACACATAAGTAGTAACTATAAGGACAATAAGAGATCTTGAGACAGAACTACCTAGTCAGATTTCTGTCAAGTTCCTGAAACAGAAAAATTGTGTTCTTCTAAGCTGCTAAATTTTGAGCTGCTAAATTGTTATGTAGCAATGGATAACTAATGCATACCCAAGTAATGCCTTTCTGTTTCTTCTCACTGCAGGATACAATCTAAGATTATGCATTGGAAGTAGTCATCATGTCTCTTTAGTCTCCTGAACAATGGAAGGTTCCCAAACCCGTTTTTACCTTTGTTTATATTGACATCTTTGAATAACACAGTTCAGTCATTTTATAAAATATTGTTTAGCTTGGGTTTGTCTGATGTTGCCTCATAATTAAATTTAGGTTATGAATTTGGGGCTGGGATGTTTATAATTCATGCGTACTTCAGGATTGTGTATAGCAACAAATAATTTTAACAATCTAAATGAATGAAAATAAGACACTGGTTAAGCAAATTATAGTTATTCTGATCAACATAATATATTAACAGCATTAAAAATTATAATACTACTGCATTTTTTACACAGTTAAGATAAAGTGTCACCTGGAAAAAAGAAAAACAGATTTCAGGGTTGAAGGGATGATTTACTGTCATTAATTAGATTCCAGTTTCTAAATATTGGTTTTCTTTGTGTTGGGACAAAGATATAAATATATAATATATATTCTTTCTTGGGAAATATAAGTAAATCATAGGTAATTTTCTGAAATCTAAATGAATTTCTACTGTGTATCTGAGTCCAATACGTATGATCTGAGATCAAAAGTCTTGTTTTATAACCCCATCATATGATCAATTTCTACAATAAAACTTTACTATACACTTTTCCCAAATAATTTTATAGACTTTTCCCATATCTGTTAATAGATAAATAATATGATGAGGGAAAATACCGATGGCATCATTCAATTAAACAATTGATATTTATATGTCAATGTTCTATTCTATCCCAAACACCACCCCATGCCAAATAGAACGAATACTAAGAAAACACAGAATGTACAGGAAAAAATAATCATAAATTTTGCCTCCACAGTGAAATCCTGGTTGAACCATCTAGGTAAAGCCATTAGACTTCTCCTAACATTGAATTATTCCTATATCAATCGGAACAACAATTTCTATTCAAACTTCCTGATATTAGTTATTTATGTAAAAGTGTTTATGGGGCGCCTGGGTGGCTTGGTCGGTTGAGTGTCCAACTTCGGCTCAGGTCATGATCTCACGGTCCGTGAGTTCGAGCCCCGTGTCGGGTTCTGTGCTGACAACTCAGAGCCTGGAGCCTGTTTCGGATTCTGTGTCTCCCTCTCTCTCTGCCCCTCCCCTGTTCATGCTCTGTCTCTCTCTGTCTCAAAAATAAATAAACGTTAAAAAAAAAATTTAAAAAAAAGTGTTTATTGGCTTTTCCTTGGGATTAGTTTGAGAGAATTTACTTAAAATTGAATGTTTGAAAAAATTACATTTGTTCTTATTAAATATATAGTTTTAGTCATTTGTGTACTGAAAGGGAAAATATGTGACAGTACTTCTTTGGATTTTTACCCATAAACTTTTTATTTTATTTTTTATTTTTTAAAATTTACATCCAAATTAGTTAGCATATAGTGCAACAATGATTTCAGGGGTAGATTCCTTAGTGTCCCTTACCCATTTAGCCCATCCCCCCTCCCACAACCCCTCCAGTAACCCTCTGTTCTCCATATTTGTGAGTCTCTTCTGTTTGGTCCCCCTCCCTGTTTTTATATTATTTTTGTTTCCCTTCCCTTATGTTCAGCTGTTCTGTCTCTTAAAGTCCTCATATGAGTGAAGTCATAGGATTTTTGTCTTTCTCTGAATGACTAATTTCACTTAGCATAATACCCTCCGGTTCCATCCATGTAGTTGCAAATGGCAAGATTTCATTCTTTTTGATTGCCAAGTAATACTCCATTGTATATATATACCACACCTTCTTTATCCATTCATCCATCGATGGACATTTGGGCTCTTTCCATACTTTGGCTCTTGTTGATAGTGCTGCTATAAACATGGAGGTGCATGTGTCCCTTAGAAACAGCACACCTGTATCCCATGGATAAACGCCTAGTACTGCACTTGCTGGGTTATAAGGTAGTTCTATTGTTAGTTTTTTGAGGAACTTCCATACTGTTTTCCAGAGTGGCTGCATCAGCTTGCATTCCCACCAACAATGCAAAAGAGATCCTCTTTCTCTGCATCCTTGCCAACATCTATTGTTGCCTGAGTTGTTCATGTTAGCCATTCTGACAGGTGTAAGGTGGTATCTCATTGTGGTTTTGATTTGTATTTCCCTGATGATGAGTGATGTTGAGCATTATTTCATGTGTCAGTTGGCCATCTGGATGTCTTCTTTGGAGAAGTGTCTCTTCATGTCTTTTGCCCATTTATTCACTGGATTCTTTGTTTTTTGGGTGTTGAGTTTGATATGTTCCTTATAGATTTTGGATACTAACCCTTTATCTGATATGTCATTTGCAAATATCTTCTCCCATTCTGTCGGTTGCCTTTTAGTTTTGCTGATTGTTTCCTTCACTGTGCAGAAGCTTTTTATTTTGATGAGGTCCCAGTAGTTCCTTTTTGCTTTTGTTTCCCTTGCCTACGGAGACATGTTGAGTAAGAAGTTGCTGCAGCCAAGGTCAAAGAGGTTTTTGCCTGCTTTCTCCTCGAAGATTTTCATGGCGTCTTGTCTTACATGTAGGTCTTTCATCCATTTTGAGTTTATTTTTGTGTATGGTGTAAGAAAGTGGTCCAGGTTCATTCTTCTGCATGTCGCTGTCCAGTTTCCCAGCACCACTTGCTGAAGAGACTGTCTTTATTCCATTGGATGTTCTTTCCTGCTTTGTCCAAGATTAATTGCCCATATGCTTCTGGGTCCATTTCTGGGTTCTCTATTCTGTTCCGTTGATCTGAGTGTCTGTTCTTGTGCCAGTACCATACCATCTTGATGATTACAGCTTTGTAGTATAGCTTGAAGTCTGGGATTGTGATGCCTCCTGTTTTGGTTTTCTTTTTCAAGATCACTTTGGCTATTTGGGGTCTTTTCTGGTTCCACACAAATTTTAGGATTGTTTGTTCTAGCTCACTGAAGAATGCTGTTGATACTTTGATAGGGATTGAATTGAATATGTATATTGGTTTGGGTAGTATCGACATTTAACAATATTTGTTCTTCCTATCCAGGAGCATGGAACCTTTTTCCATTTCTTTGTGTCTTCTTCAATTTCTTTCATAAGCTTTCTATAGTTTTCAGCATATAGATTATTCACTTCTTTGGTTAGATTTATTCCTAGGTATTTTATGATTTTTGGTGCAACTGTAAATGGGATTGATTCCTTGATTTCTCTTTCTGTCGCTTCATTGTTGGTGTATAGAAATGCAACCAATTTCTGTGTATCGATTTTATATCCTGCAACCTTGCTGAATTCATGGATCAGTTCTAGCAGTTTTTTGGTGGAATCTTTAGGGTTTTCCATATAGTGTATCATGTCATCGGCGAAGAGTGAAAGTTAGCTTTCCTCCTGGCCAATTTGGATGCCTTTTATTTCTTTGTGTTGTCAGATTCCAGAGGCTAAGACTTCCAATACTATGTTGAATAACAGTGGTGAGAGTGAACATCACTGTCTTATTCCTGACCTTAGGGGGAAAGCTGTCAGTTTTTCCCCTATTGAGAATGATATTAGCATTGGGTCATTCGTGTATGGCTTTTATGATCTTGAGGTATGCTCCTTCTGTCCCTACTTTCTTGAGGGTTTTTATCAAGAAAAGATGCTGTATTTTGTCAAATGCTTTATCTGCATCTATTGAGAGGATCATATGGTTCTTGTACTTTCTTTTATTGATGTGATGAGTCACATTAATTGTTTTGAGGATATTTAACCAGCCCTGCATCCCAGATATAAATCCCACTTGGTCGTGGTGAATAATTTTTTTAATGTATTATTGGATCCGGTTGGCTAATATCTTGTTGAGGACTTTTGCACCCATGTTCATCAGGGAAATTGGTCTATAGTTCTCCTTTTTCGTGGGGTCTCTGTCTGGTTTTGGAATCAAGGCAATGTTGGCTTCATAGAAAAAGTTTGGAAGTTTTCCTTCCATTTCTATTTTTGAAACACCTTCAAGAGAATAGGTATTAACTCTTCCCTAAATGTTTGGTAGAATTCCCCTGGAAAGCCATCTGGCCCTGGACTCTTGTTTTACGGCAGATTTTTGATTACTAATTCGATTTCCTTACTGGTTATGGGTGTGTTCAAATTTTCTATTTCTTCCTGTTTTAGTTTTGGTAGTGTATATGATTCTAGGAATTTGTCCATTTCTTCCAGATTGCCCACTTTATTGGCATATAATTGTTCATAATATTCTCTTATTATTGTTTTTATTTCTGCTGTGTTGGTTGTGATCACTCCTCTTTTATTCTTGATTTTATTTATTTGGGTCCTTTCCTTTTGCTTTTTGATCAAAATGGCTAGTGGTTTATCAATTTTGTTAATTCTTTCCAAGAACCAGCTTCTGGTTTCATTGATCTATTTTTTTTTTTTTTTTTTTTTTTTTTTTGGTTTCGATAGCATTAATTTCTGCTCTAATCTTTATTACTACCTGTCTTCTGCTGGTTTTTGGGTTTTATTTGCTGTTCTTTTTTCAACTCCTTAAGGCATAAGGTTAGGTGTGTATCTGAGATCTTTCTTCCTTTTTTAGGAAGGCCTGGATTGCTATATACTTTCCACTTATGACCACCTTTGCTGCGTCCCAGAGGTTTTGGGTTGTGGTGTTATTATTTTAATTGGCTTTCATATACTTTTTAATTTCCTCTTTAACTGCTTGGTTAGCCCATTCATTCTTTAGTAGGATGTTCTTCAGTCTCCAAGTATTTGTTTCCTTTCCAAATTTTTTCTTGTGGTTGATTTCGAGTTTCATAGCGCTGTTGGCTGAAAATAAACACGGTATGATCTCAGTCTTTTTGTACTTGCTGAGGGCTGATTTGTGTCCCAGTATGTGCTCTGTTGTGGAGAATGTTCCATGTGCACTGGAGAAGAATGTATATTCTGCTGCTTTAGGATGAATTGTTTTGAATATATCTGTTAAGTCCATCTGGTCCAGTGTGTCATTCAAAGCCATTGTTTCTTTGTTGAATATTTGATTAGATGATCTGTCCATTGCTGTGAGTGGGGTGTTGAAGTCTCCTACTATTATGGTATTACTATCAATGAGTTTCTTTACATTTGTGATTAATTGATTTATATATTTGGGTGTTGTAACATTTGGTGCATAAATGTTTGCAATTGTTAGGTCTTCTTGGTGGATAGACCCCTTGATTATGATATAATGCCTTCCTGCATCCCTTGATACCATCTTTATTTTAAAGACTAGATTGTTATAAGTATGGCTACTCCGACTTTCTTTTGTTGACCATTAGCATGATGGATGGTTCTCCATCCCCTTACTTTCAATCTGAAGGTGTCTTTAGGTCTAAAGTGGGTCTCTTGTATACAGCATATAGATGGATCTTGTTTTCTTATCCATTCTGTTACCCTATGTCTTTTGATTGGAGCATTGAGTCCAGTGACATTTAGAGTGAGTACTGAAAGGTATGAATTTATTGCCATTATGATGCTTGTAGAGTTGGAGTTTCTGCTGGTGTTCTCTGGTCCTTTCTAATCTTTGTTGCTTTTGATATATATATATATATATATATATATATATATATATATATATATATAATGAGGAGAATTGCCCTTAAAATTTCTTGCAGGGCTGGTTTAGTGTTCACAAACTCCTTTAATTTTTGTGTGTCTGGGAAACTTTTTATCTCTCCTTCTATTTTAAGTGACAGCCTTGCTGGATAAAGAATTCTTGGCTGCATATTTTTCTGATTCAGCACATTGAATACCTCCTGCCACTTCTTTCTGTCCTGCCAAGTTTCTGTGGATAGGTCTCCTGCAAACCTAATCTGTCTTCCCTTGTAGGTTAGGGACTTTTTTCCCTTGTTGCTTCATGATTCTCTCCTTGCCTGAGTGTTTTGTGAATTGGACTATGATATACTTTGTTGATGGTAGGTTTTGTTGAATCTAATGGGGGTCTTCTGTGCTTCCTGGATTTTGATGTCTGTGTCTTTCCCCAGGTTAGGAAAGTTTTCCGCTATAATTTGTTCACATAACCCTTCTACCCCTATTTCTCTCTCTTCCTCTCCTGGGACCCTTATGATTCTGATGTCTTTCCTTTTTAATGAGTCACTGATTTCTCTAATTCTTAAATTGTGCTCTTTTGCCTTAATCTGTCTCTTTTCTGCTTCATTATTCTCTATAAGTTTGTCCTCTATATCGCTGATTCTCTGTTCTACCTCATCCATCCTTGCTGCCGCTGCATCCATCCATGATTGCAGCTCAGTTATAGCATTTTTAATTTCATTCTGGCTATTTTTTACTTCTTGTATCTCTGCAGAAAGGGATTTTAATCTATTTTTGAGTCCAGCTAGTATTCTTATTATTGTGATTCTAAATTCTGTTTCAGACATCTTGCTTGTATCTGTGTTGGTTAAATCCCTGGCTGTCGTTTCTTTGTACTCTTTCTTTTGGGGTGAATTCCTTCGTTTTGTCATTTTGAAGGGAGGAAAATGAATTAATAAGGTAGTAAAATTAAAATTAAAAAAATAAAATTAAAAAAATATTAAAATTAAAAAATTAAACACACACACACACACACACACACACACAAATCTAATAAACGAGGCTAGATCCTAGGCATGTTTTGGTCTGGGTGTTGAAAGTGGTTTGACAGATTAGAAAATAAAAAGCGGGGGGAAGGAAATCATTCGAGAATTTTAAAAAATGGATACACTGAAGTAGACTAAAATGAGATGATGGGAGTAAAATAGAATTTGAAAAGATTTACACAAAAGTAAAGAATATAGTAGAGAAAATTTTATAAAAATATTTTAATAAAAATTAAAATAAAAATGAATTTTTTCTTTCTTTATTCAAGAAAAAGTAACGAAAAAGAGAAAAAAGAGAAAGAAATAAGAAATCATTTAAAAATTTGAAAAAGTGAATACACTGTAGTAGACTAAAATAAAATGATGGAAGTAAAATAGATTGTGAAAAAATGTACATAAAAACAAAAATTATAGTAAAAGAAATAAAGAAATATATTTTTAATAGAAATTGAAAATAAAAATGAGGTTTTTTTTGCATTCAAGAAAAAGAAAAGAAACGAAAAAGAAAAAAGAAAAAAAGGAAATCCTTTGAAAATTTGAAAAGGTGAATACACTGAAGTAGAATAAAATAAAATGATAGAAGTAAGATAGAATTTGAAAAAAATTACACAAAAGTAAAATATATAGTAAAAAATTAAAAATATTTTTAATAAAAATTGAAAATAAAAATGAATTTTTTCTCTTTCTGTATTCAAGAAAAAGAAAAGAAGTGTAAAAGAGAAAAATTAAAAAAAAGAAAGAAAATTGAATAGATGTACCTGCTAACAGATTGAAGTAGGACTGAAATTACTTTGTTTACCCCTAAAGTCAGTCTATGTAGTGCTTTATAGTCCATAAACTATGCGGCAGTGTGACTGTGTTCTTGAAGAGCAAAGTTGGCCCAGTTGGGTGGGGCTCAGTGTAACAGCTGTGTTCTCCACTAGATGGCGTTGCTAGCCTACTGGGGTGGATTGTTGCAGTGCTTGTAGGTGCATATGCGCATGCGCTGGAGGGGTGACAATGGCACCACCCAGCTACCCAGTCTGTTCTCCCCGATCAGCATCACGCACCAGTTCTCTGTCTTCAGCTTTCGTCCACGCCCCGCTTTTTCACTCTCCGTGACCAGGCCCCAGGCAGTACCTCTCTCCCGAGTTTTGTCTCAGATGCAGCCGTTTTCCCCGGCCCCTTAATTCTGAAGGACTGTGGCTTTGACCCGTTCCGCCCCTTTGTGGGAGGGTCTTACTGAGCAATGGCCGAATGTCAGCTGCACCCAGGAACGCTTGCTGGACCCTGCTGCTGCCGGTGCCCCGGGACCGTGGCCAGGTGCCAGCCCGCCCCAGAAAAAGTTCACGAGATAGTGTAGCAGCAGCATTTCAGGGACTATGGAAAATCACAACACGCATCGGGCACCAGGCTTCACCCTTAAAGACCTTGTTTCGGCACCAGCGAATGTGGCCGTTTTCTGGGGTCTGCTGGGACCAGGTGGCTTCAACAGTCTCTACCAAATGACCTTCCTGCAGTGGAACCACTTTTCCCCATGTGGCCTGAGAACCTCCCGGACCCCACTCTGTTCCTGGGGATTCGCCCTTCCCACCAGAGCACCACCAGGTATGGAGCTGCGGAGTTGCAGCCTTTATGCTCCCCTTGTTTACAGTTTTAGTGGAATTTAAACCCTCTCCTTTCTCCTTTCTCCCTTTTTAGTTTAGTCCCTGCAGCTGTTTCCAATTTTCCACTTTCTCTCCAGCTGATTTTGGGGAAAGGTGCTTTTCCTGTATTTTCCCCCCTCCCTAGTCTCCATCCTCTTTCCATCCACAAAAGTGGTTCCCTACCTTCTGTGGATTCTTGCTCCCCAAATTCACCTCTATGCACCATGTACCTGCTGAATTCTGTGGTTCAGGTTGTGCAAATTGTTGTGTTAATCCTCCAATCAGTTTTCTAGGTGTGTAGGATGGTTTAGTGTTGGTCTGGCTGTATTTCATGGACGTGAGACACAAAAAAAACTTACATGCTGTTCTGCCATCTTGCCTCCACCCCCGTAAACTATTTTTAACTAACTATAAACATACTAGGAGGAACCAAAATATGCAAGCATAGACTGTAATAGTTTGGAATGTTTGGAGTTGTTTCATGAGAAAAGCTACAGAAAAATTTTATATCAAGGCAAATAATGTAGCTGCTGAAATATATAGATAATTGTGACCCAGAGAACCTCTCAGAGGTTGACATAAGATAAGGTGTATGAAGGTCCAAGAAATATATGTGATCCATGGCAAAATGTCAGGGATATTCATTTTCTACTTTCCTGTTAAAAAAGCAATTAACTGTTACTAGCTGAGACTCATTTTGCTCCTTCTATCTAAATAGGGCATTGGGAGCTTGACAGATTTTCATGAGAGAAGAAAAGTGAAATCTCAAAAGAAATTACTATGTAAGAAAGCCTCAGTGTTGCAAAAACAAAAACTTGGAATTTCTGATTTAGATTGTTAGTGTCAAATGATACAGTACTTAGGAACAGTGTTCTCAGAATGTCCATTTGTGGCTGGATGTATTTGACTCATTTTTCTTTCCTCTTTTCTATCCATTTCCTTCCTTCTTTTTTTTTTTTTTTTCTTCTTAAAATGTTTTGGTCACTAACTTTTTTTATATTGAGTGTTATACTTTCCAAGTAGATATATATCTAACACAATACCATTTATTTCTTTACATCCAATATCTGATGCTTTACTGTAATCTTTTCTTTCAGCCTCTTCTTGAAAACTTCCACTTATAAGCATTCCTACTTTTCTGACTATTTGACAGTATCCGTTCATCTCTGTTTGTAAATGCTCAGGTCTTTGTATCTTTGATGCACAAGTTCAATCGACTTTTCTTAAGTCATAGACACAGCTTAGATTTAGCTGAACACTCCATCACAATGTAATCATTCCTTTTGCATTATATTCTTTTTTCTGTCTTTTCTTTGAAATGCCTGTCTTTCATCTCTTTGTTCTTAATTTATTAATAATGAGGTGAGGCTCTACTTTTTTCCTTTGAACTAATTTTATAATCAATTCAATTAAATCAGTTTAATTAAAATGACATATATACATAGTGATGAGGTGAGAGACAAAGATGAGAAAAATAGTGAAAACAAGCCAAGCATAATAGCATTTTTTAAATAATTTTTTGAATATTTATTTTTGAGAGAGAAGGAGACAGAGCATGAGCAGAGGAGGGGCAGAGAGAGAGAGAGGGACATGCAGAGTCCAAAGCAGGCTCTAGGTTCTGAGCTGTTAGCACAGAGCCTGATGTAGGGCTCGAACTAGCAAACTGTGAGACCATGAACTGAGCTGAAGTCAGACACTCAACCAATTGAGCTACCCAGGTGCCCCAGTGGCATTTTTATTTTACTCAGTGTAAAGATTAATAATTCTTTACCTGGGCACATACAGCATTTGAGGTTCAGGTGGGTATATACTCTTTCTGAGAAAAAAATCAGACCTGAGAAAGGTCACGACTCAGTGGCCAAAAAATGAGTGGCTATTTTGTCTCTCAAAAAATATACAAACATTAAAATTTTTTTTAAGTACAAAAGAATATAATAGCTACTTTACATGGAAATGCAAGTAAACTCTTCTCGATACCCAAGGAGTAGATATGTGATTGTGACTGTGATCTGAGAAGTTAGCATTTAAGATGGGTCCTAAAAAACAGGCAAGAGAAATTGAGAAGAATCATCCCTGACAGTGAACAAGAAAGACAGAAAAGTACATTCACACCATATGATTGGTAATAACACCAGACTCTAAGTTAGCACTTTCCATGTTCTAAGTGTTGTATACATATATAATCCTTATAAAAATCTTCTCCAGTTTATGCTAGAATTGTCATTTTTTTGATGAGGAACTGAGGCAGAGACATTGACTAACTGGCTTGAATTCAGCAAAACTAGCAAATGATGGAGCCAGATTTTGGATTCAGACAGTATTAGAGAAAGTCACCACCTAGAGGACATGACCTCTGGTTGAGAGAGCTGGACCCGGCCATCAAAGGCTCCTCAACCCTTCCCTTGAGACTATGTGGACTGTACACGTGACTGACTTTAGTTAAAACCTTTATGTAAACTTTTAGGATTCTGGTGGGTGGATACAGAGATGTACTCATCTTGCAGCCACTCAGGACAAACCTTGTATGTAAATTTCTTTTACCTTAAACCTTCCACCTACCAGTCTGGAATGGCCTGCCTCTTTCTTTGATCTCTTCTTGCCCTCTGTGTACAGGGTCCAGTTTCAAATTTCACCTAGGCAAACTTGCAAGGTTGAGAAACAACAGAAAAACTGGCTCCATGGCTATATTCTTTACCATTATGCTTTTCTACCTCCACAAGGCAGAACTGTACCATGATCAGATCCTTGGATGAGAATGGAAAGCATTACTCTGAATGTTCTCACTCTGCACAGGGCTACTATTGACAGACTTTGGCAATCAGTATTAGCAAACCTTCCCACTCAGCCTCAGGTTGCTTGAGTTAGCATACTGACAACCATTCCCAGTAAATAAGAACTGACTTGGGAGTTGAAAACTATGTGGTGTGCCTGCTAAAGCAGCAAATTCTCTCTTAGTATGAAAATAAAATAGAAGTCTTAAGAGCTGCAGATTGGGAGAATAATAGTAATAATAATAATAATAATATATTTTTGTAATAGTCTGGGATAAACACACAAAATAAAACAAATTGGGGCTAAGAGAATTTCAGTAAAATAGAAAAACACATCATACAGGCATTTTATAATTAAACTAGAAGCTCTCAGAAGGTAGGGCCTGAACCTTACACATATGTCATACCCTTTCTCAGAGAAAGAACTTTTTACTCTTGTTTAAGAGTAAAAATTCCACAGATTCTAATTTGGTCTGAGCTTCATAATGTATCATAATAGAAGGGGGGGTGCTAATTTTTTTACCCAGATGGAGAACATGGAAATATCAAGTGTATTAGGAAGGATTAGAATTAATGAGAAGGAAATGACTGTTCAAAATATTAGTAGTTTGAGAATGGCTTGCCCTACGCATAACCTCCTATGGAATTTTGATAGACGAACCCAAGCTTTGCGTAGAATTAGGACAGTAATCCTTTCTGGGTCTTCATATTATATAGGGTCTCTACAGACAAGTTGTGCAGTCTATCAATGTTATAATTTCACGTTCTTTAATTCAGTGTATGTAATGTGCTTTTTATCAGTTTAGGTAAATTTTGTAGTTGCTTTGTATGTTTGCTTTATTTGATATCATTTTGCCATTTAAGCCTTGAATATTTAGTAAAGATATATTTTACATTTTTTTACTGAATGTGGTATGATTTTCTGTACTCAAGCACACATCTTCAATTATTTCACATATTAATAACAGCCTTCAATGAACACTGTGTACCCACAGTACAGGGTATAAGCCTTATAGTTCAGCGTGTAAATATTTGGATTCTGGAGTAAGGAAGAACAGAGCATGTATCAATCTCTACCTCTTTAAGAATTCAGTTTCAATAAGAAACAAAAATCCAATTTAGATGTTTCACAGAAAAGGAAGTTGAGGAAGAGATTACCTGTAGAATACAGGCAGGTTTAAGGACAATAGCAAGGGATGTTGAAGCATCCTAGACCGGCATTAGCAGAAGCCATTAATTTCCTGGGAGCTGGAACAAAGGAAGGAGGAGGAAGAAGAACTGGGGAAGGAAAGGGAAGAGTTGAAGGAAGGGCCAACTGGAAGCACCTATAGTCATAGAGGGATACAACTCCTCCAAAGCCTCTAGAAGAAAGGGTTAGTAAACAAATGCCTAAAACATTTTGTCCTCTTTTATTCTAATATATCCATGGCTTTCATTGATGAAACCCAACCAAAAGGCAATGGTAATGCAGGTGCATTCCATAGAGTTAGACTTCTTGAAGCATAAGGCAGGGTAAAAAAGGTGGACAAAAGGTATGGGTGGGAAAAGGCAAACAGATCATTAATTTACAATCACTTACTCTCTATTAATCTCACTGAACCTCAGTTACCACATCTGTAAAACAAGTACAAAATAGTACCTGTATACCAGATATATGATTATTATATACAACTGAAGTAAGGGGCGCAGAGACTATTCATGTTAGGTGTTCAGTGAAAGAGAGCAGAAAATGAAATAGCTGAAAATGACAGCTTGGTGCATATTTATACTTATTCTAATACTTGGGCTCCAACTGAAATTATTGTAATAAATAAAAATTTAATACATTTGTAAGTGCAAAGAGAAAGAGCTAAGGTTCATTATACAAATTTCAAGAATTTTTTTGCAAAGTAGGTCAAGTGGTAACTGACGTGGCTAAGAAAAGCAATGAGTTGATAAAGGCACATGTCAAGTACAGAGCTCAAAACAGAGGAATCATTTGTTTGTTTTTAAGTTTATTTATTTTGAGAGAGAGTGAGTGGGAAAGGGGCAGAGAGAGAGAGAGAGAGAGAGAGAGAGAGAATCTCAAATCAAAGTGCAGAGCTGGCTGCCAGCTCAGACTCATGAACCATGAGATCATGACCTGAGCTGAAATCAGGAGTTGGATGCTTAACCAACTGAGCCACCCAGGTGCCCCTTGTTTGAAAGACTATCAAACGAGAACCATCAAACTAGAACATCTTTGCTCTGAGAAATGACATCAGCAACATATATGCCTCTGAGATAGGGAACAGGAGGTGTATTCTCAGGAGAATTGAACAGGATACATTCACAAGTAAATATGGCAGATATGATGATTTGGAAGGTTGGAGAAAAGCAGATTCTAAAAATAAATAGAAAAAAATTGTCAGATCACCAAATCCTCTCCTCTGCTTCAGGTGCTGAACACCAGGAATGGAGCATGAGACTAGAGTGTTCATCTTTCAATAAAATAGATAGAAGCACAGAAGAGAACTCTATAAATTGATATTTGGAGTGCCTTTAAATAAATGGTTTACTCCTATACCTAAACTTTAATGAAACGATTTTCTCCCAATCATCCTGAAATGAAGTCTATAAACCAACAAGGATACCCATAAGCACTTTCCAATCAGTGTTTTTTTTTTTTTTTTAATACTCCTGAATATGAATAGACAAGAAAGATTCTCAGACTTATGGGAAAAATCCTTCACACCAAGCAGGGGAAGGGGAGAGAGGACAAAGAAAAGGGGAAAGACACCAATGTAAAAAAGTAGAAAAAATAAATAGTTTCAGGGGCACCCTAGTGGCTCAGTCAGTTGAGTGTCCAAGTCTTGATTTTGGCTCAGATCATGATCCCAGGGTCATGAGATTGAGCTCCATATTGGGCTCTGTGCTAACAGTGTGGAGCCTGCTTGCAGTTTTCTCTCTCCTCTCTCTTTGCCCCACCCCTGCTTGCAAGAATGCACACTGTCTCTCAAAATAAATAAATAAACATTTAAAAAAAAGTTTCAGAAGGAATAGAAATCATAGCAGGAGCATTAAAAAAACAGAAAAAAAATTCTACACTCAGATGTAAGAAGATGTAATAACCATATAACAAGAAAATGGTGCTACAAATAAATAAAAAGAAACTCAGAAAATAAGAAAAAACTTCTAGGGAAATATATATGCATATATACAAATATATACATATGTTTGGTATATATGTATTTGGCTATTTGCAGTATATGTGATTATTTGAAATATTTAATTCTTCAAATAATCAAACTCAAGCTCACTAATAAGATAAACTTGCATGTTATTCTTCCTGTTGTAATGCATTAAGAGACATTCAATATCATCTGCCCAAACTGTTTAATTTCAGTTTAATTATGGGAAAATAGTCACATATACAAATTGAGGAACAGTCTATAAAACAACAATATTTAGTCTTTAAAAACAATCTTACAAGGAAGAGAATATGAAAAGTGTTATAGATTAAAAGAAGCTAAAGACTTTGGATCCCTCCCCCTCAAAGAAAGAAAGAAACGAAGAAAGAGAGGAATAAAGGGAAAAACAATCTTGTATTGAGGGATACATGGAAAAATTTGAATATAGACTGTAGATTGAGAAATAGTATTATATTAGTGCTCTATTGAAGTCAAATTAACTTGCCTCCAAGGGAAAATATTTTTCACCTAGGTTCTACACCCAGCCAAACTATTAATAAATAGAAAATAATGGTAAAATTATTTTTAAACATATTTAGATATGGATTTAAATATCTATATAGACATAGATATTTTCCATGTTTTATTTCTTCGGGATATTCTGGAGGCCATGCGTTCTAAAGCAGGAAGTGTGGGAAAGAATTCCCAAAAATAAAAAGGGGCAGAAAGGAACCTTTACTACATGTAAGCATTCATCCAAATGGCAGCAGGAATCCAGAAAAATCCTATAATGATCTTCAGGGAAAAAAAAAAATTGTGACATATTAGAAAAGATACATGAATTGAAGTCATAGAATATGTAGAAAGAATTATGGACGTGTATGTACAAAATTATGCAAATGAAAAAGGTGAATTAAATCAAGAGGGTAAAACAACTTTTTCAAGAAAGGATATATAAAATACAGCTTTGGAGTGAACAATATTAAATCATCATAAGGCTGAAAATGGTGATTTCTAACTTAACTAAAAATAGTGAAGTTGCCTAGTGAAGTGACTTTAAGAAGATGGGGAAGAGGAGTTGGAGTTGATTATGCAAGTGAGCTAAGTTTTCATTTCTGTTAAGTGGACCAATCAAAGAAAAAAAAATAAGAATATCATTAGGGAAATGAAGATAATCATCAAAAAAGGAGGTTAAAAAGCTCAAATTTTGCAACTGAGTAGCAGGACTGAAAACTGTGCAGTTAAAAATATATATATACATATTATTTTGATGTTTGCCTTTTCTTGCTTCCACTAATAGCAGACCTGAGACAAAGGCTTGTGTGTGAGTAACTTATCTGGGAATGAAGAACGAGGGTTAATGAAGAAGTAGAGTAGGAATAGAAAAACCAACTCAAGTATGTATTATCGTTGGTAGCTGTGACTGGTGGCTAAGTGCTCAGCAGATAACCCAGATGTAGAACAGTCAGTATTTCTGTCAGAACTAAAATGAGAAGCCAAGGTTTTAAACTAATTTTGCTTGTTTACATAATCAGAAAAGCCCATTAGTTAAAGAAATAAATGAAGGTCAGAAATACTTGAGTAGAGACCATGAATCTCCCTGGGCATCCATTTTCCTGGGCCACTTCCAGAGTCAACTCTTCTCTCCATCTTAAATTGTACATTCTGCATATGAATTGCATATTTCGCCAATTCCTTTACACTACCATTGGGGGAACAAAACAGAATGGAATCAAGAGACTAGGCTATTCACTTCATATTTGTTCAACTGTGATTTTTAAAATTAGCAAGGTCTTCCAGAGCTTCAATTTTCTTATCTGAAATATAAGGAGATTAGATCCCTTCTAATCTACCACATGATATAATTCTATCACCTGAGCAAAGAGATTGCAAAATGACTTCATGAAAGGGTTCACAGCTACTAAGTCACCTGAGCTTCATGCACAATTGCCCAGTTGAGGGCGATCATACAGATAGGATTCGGCAACAGCTGAAGACACCCTGTCTGAAAACTGTGTTGAAGGCAATGCCAACTATCACATCAGTTGTTCCTTTTCCCACTTATTTTCTTTCCAAGTATCACCAAAAATGACAATCCTAATTTGCATTATTTTTCTCCCCACTGGATGCTGCATCGGTGACATGAATTAGCTAAAAAGGAACACAAAGGGGCATTAAAAATTCTGACTTAATTTATTATTTGGATGGCATTCCATCAGTATAAGCCAACCATAGTAGGACACTTAGCATATTAATACCTCGTAGTTTTGTTTGCATTTTCATTTTTAATAAATCTATAATGTGCAGCATTCTTGCTGCAGCTGTTTCCTTTGCATGTATAATTTATTGCAGTATACTTAAGTGTTGCTGGTGTGGCTTTTTATGTATTTTAATTAGTTTAATTGTGTTTTAGCCATTAGCATGGGGTAAAAAAAGTTTGGTCTCTTTAAGAAGTAAAGTTTAACAATGATTAAAGTGGCTACAATGAGGAAAAATAATAAAATATTACATAAAATTCTGGCTAACAAAAAAAAGGAACCGTGAATAGGCTCAATCAAAAGTTCTTTATAAATGAAAACAACAATGAGATACAGCTATGCACATAGAAGGACCAAAATTATTATTATTTTTTAATTGGCAATACCAATTACAGTAGGTGAATAATTAGAACTGTCACTCACTGCTGGTCGGAATGCAAAGTGTATAAACACTTTGGAACATAATTTGGTAATTTCTTAGAAAGAAAGCTAAGCATAACCTTGCCATAGGATCCAAAAATCCTAGGTATTTACTCAATTTATCTGAAAAGTTATGTTTACACAAAACTGAATATTTATAGTGAATTTATTTATAATCACTGAAAACTAGAAGCAGCCAAGATGTCCTTCAACAGTTGAATGGAAAGACAAATTACGATGCATCCATACAATGGACTATTATTCAGTAATAAAAAGAAAATATCAAAGCAGGAAAAGATATGGATGAATCTTAAATGTGAACTGCTAAATGAAAAAAAAAAAAAGCCAGTCTGAAGGAGCTACATAATATGTTATTCCAATTGTATGACATTTTTTTTTAATGTGTGAAATTTATTGTCAAATTGGTTTCCATACAACACCCAGTGCTCATCCCAAAAGATGCCCTCTTCAATACCTATCACTGTATGACATTTTGGAAAAACAAAACTGTAGCTGAAGTGAAAAGACCAGTGTTTGCCAGGAGTCCAGGGATGGGGCAGAGAGTTGATTAGGTGAAACACAGATGATTTTTTAGATAGGCAAAGTTATTCTGTGTTATACTTTAATTATTGATACATGGCATTCGGCATTTGCCAAAACTCACAGAACTGTAGAGCACTGAGAGGAAACCTTAACATGCAAATTTTAAAAATCAATTAGGAGGTCAGTGGAACTTGGGATGTAGAATGAGACAAAACAATAACTTTTTTATGAATGTAAGAAACAACCACATGGAAGAAGTGGGGAGGAAATGGTGCTGACCTAATTAACCTTGGGAACTCCTGGGATCTGTAAGAGTAAGGCAAAAAGAGCTATGTATAAGCACTAGTTGATAAAATTATTTTCCACCAGTGGTTCAGGATTAACAATGTTGATATCATTATACTTATAAACAGGAAATTGACCAATGAAGTAAAGTGATGGTAGATGGTGGGAGCCAGGTTTCTCACAGTTGGCATACAAGGTTACCAACAAGCAAGAGAGAAGTGGACAGTAATCTATGTGGTGATGAATTAGAGTTGGAGACATTAGTATGAACTTGTGGTTGGCTTATTATAGATACAGATGTTTTCTTATAGAAATATTTATAGGTATGAGTCTATATATGGGTTAATATACACACATACATCTGCTCAGCTGAGATGTCAGCTGAGATGGCCTATAAACAATGACACTCCAGTAGCAACAAACACATTTGACTCCAGATCTTGATTTCTGATACTATTTTCCAAGAAAAGGAATCAGGGTTCTCTAGAGAGATGGGTGATTCCAGAATTGGGGCAGTAAATGTACAACATGAACCTAGAGCTTATTTCAGTAACATAAAGTAAGAAAATGCTCAAAACCAAACCCAAACAAACAACACATTGGGGCATGTCAAGGGGACACAGGAGCCAACTTAAAGAGCTCCTAAGGCCATTAAATAAGGCGATATTGGATTATATAATTCAAAATATAAAATAAATATCAATTAGCCCATACGCATATAGATAAATTATCGAATAAACAAATAAATAGGGACAGAATAGACAAATATTCTATGAATAAGAATTCCAAATGATGTATGTAGGAATCCTCTTATCTTCCTCAAGCAGGTGGAGTATAACTCTCCCCTCCTTAAGTTGGAACTGCACATAGTAACTTCTTCCAAAGAGTACAGTATGGAAAGGGGGGAAAGACTAACTTTACAGTGGAGAAACCTCACAAACACTACCTCACTACCTCAGAAACACTACCTTTGATCAAAATCAAAACCAACAAAACTAAGTCACACTGATAGTATTTAACCTTGGTATGATGTGATGAAAATGACACTTCACCTCTGGAGTCTTCCTGCCAAAAACACATAACCCCTTATCATTGAGAGAGAATATCAGACAAATTCCAACTGAAAGGCATTCCAAAAAAATAAGTCCTGATAAGTCCTTTTGAAAACTGTCAAGACTATCAAAAGCAAGAGAAGTCTGAGAAACTGCTTCGGCCAAGTGGAGTCTGAGGAGGCATTACAACTAAAATCAATACAATATTCTTAATGAGATCTTGAAATAGAAAAAGGATATTAGAGAAAAAATAAGGAAATCTGAATCAAGTGGTGACTTTTATTTTTTTATTTTTTTTTATTTTTTTTTTCAACGTTTATTTATTTTTGGGACAGAGAGAGACAGAGCATGAACGGGGGAGGGGCAGAGAGAGAGGGAGACACAGAATCGGAAACAGGCTCCAGGCTCCGAGCCATCAGCCCAGAGCCTGACGCGGGGCTCGAACTCACGGACTGCGAGATCGTGACCTGGCTGAAGTCGGACGCTTAACCGACTGCGCCACCCAGGCGCCCCAAGTGGTGACTTTTAAAAAATATGTCAGTATTTGTTCATTAATTGTGACAAATGGACCATACTAATGTAAGATGTTAATAGAGGAAACAGTGCCTAGTGTATGTGAATTCTGCATTTTTCTTTGGTAATTCTAAAACTATTCTCAAAATACAATTTATTTTAAAAATTTAATGTTTGCTTGCAAATTGTCAATCAGTAAGCAAATATTTGTTGAGCCCCTTTGCCTGTAGAACTGTGTAGGCTTTGCCTCAGAGGGAAATTTAGAACCACTGAAGCCAGTCAGGAAAAAACAAACCATGGTTTGTATAAAAGGCCAGGTAGAGATGAACACATTTAAAATCTACAGATACCAGCAATATCATTGGAAACTTTTAGATAAAGGAAAATAAAGTAGTAACAGATTAAAATAAGCACCTAATTGAGGGCTTTGTTGTAGGTAAGAATCCACATCCCCCTAACACTGGATTTGGAAGCAAGAAGGAATGTTTGTATTTTAAACAGAAAGCAAATTCTTAAGAATTCATGATTCCAAGCCTCTGAGAATCAAACCTTCCCCAAACCTCTGCCTGCCTACACCCCTAGTTCTTATAAGGCATTTCCCTAAGCTGTGTGCTGTGTGACAAAATCCAGAATTTTTTTAGAGTGCATTTGCAAACCTAAAGATACTGGAATATAAAGATAGAGAGTGTTAAATTTAACAGAAAAGATGACTTTATTCCTTAATTATACTTTTAAATCTTGACCCTGGGGGCACCTGACTGGCTCAGTAGGCATGTGAGTCTTGATCTCAAGAGTTGTGAGTTCAGACCCTATGTTGGGCATACAGCTTATTTAAAAAAATAAAAAAATAAATAAAATAAGATGGATGGTACTCATGAACATATAAACATGAGTTTCTTGCATTTTTTAAAAGTCTTGCCCCTATGTCTCTGGGCTATCTGGCTTAATCCTACCCTAAATAACAATGGTGTATTTAAGGTGTACCTAAATCATTTCCCCCACTTTTATTTCATATCATTATTCATACTTCTAAAAACAATTCACTCCTTGGAGAAAGTGAATAATTAACCAAGCAAAATCTATTTATGAAAGTGGTATATTGATTTTCTCTTTGAAAAGTGTATCTGTTTGTATTAACATCTTCTATTATTGAGCAGACAGCTTGGGTCACAAGGTCTTTAACACACTGAGATCAGTTTGCTTTGAAACTCCATGTCATATTCTGGTCAGTCTAGTGATGTTCCTTTATTTATTCCTGTGACTCTGCTGTTATCCACATGATTACATCTGTTGCCAGTGCTTTCCCACTGAATTTTTACTCTCTGCTCTGAGAACTGTATCTTCCATTTGCTACCTTTTTCTATGCCCAGAAATTGATATCAATTTGCAACTCAGCTCCATTCCTTCCATTGAAAGAAAAACAAAATTCTCACACAATCTGCTATATCTACTAGATACAGCAGATTCTACAGAAAGATTGGGGTGATAAAGGGGTTTACAAGTTACAAATGTAAAATTCAGTATTAACTATCTTCGGTGTAAAAGAATTTATTCAGTCACTCAGCTTCATCCTTCCATCAACCTTCCCCCCTTTCTTCCATCACCCTGCTCTCTGTATGTATAAATGAAACACAAAAAGGCAAAAATAGACATAAATATTTTCTAAAAGCAAATTCTTTCTCTTTTCTTATGTAGAACTGCATTTCTTTCATGTTTCCTCCACACATTTGGCTTTGGTACAGTTTTTGTATAACCCACTATTTGCTGGATTATGTTTGTACTTACAAGCAAGACAGAATTATTTATTTTTACTCCGGAATTTAATTGTCTAAAATTTCCCCATGAGCTGCTGCTCCAGATATTACAATGGAATTGTACCAAAGCCACAAAACAAGTAATTAACTTCATTTCAAACACATGGAAGAATGCCTCCTTTAATGTCCTACACATTGTTAAAATTTACAGTCAGAAATATTCTTTTTCTGATTTGAATTTTCAGAAGCATTTGACAGAGTTAATGACTTCCCCCTTGAAAGTTACTCTTCCGTAACCAGATAATCTTTATCAATTTTTTTTTTTTTTTTGCTGGTTATCTATCAGCTTTCTGGCTTCTGAATATTAGAGTGACCCAGGGCTCTGTCTTTAGTCCTCTTTTCCCTCTATTTTCACTCCCCAGATGGTATCACTTTAACTCATGAGATTTCTCTATTAACTACAAGTTATGAGCCCCAACTTTTATCTCTGTCTCTAATCTCTCATGTGAAGTCTGCACTTGACTGTCTAGCTGCCTACATAATGTCTTCTTTGTGAGGTCTAGATCCCCTCAAATTTAACATATCCTCATACTGAATGATTTTCCCCCAAATCTTCACCTCCAATATTCTTCTCTTTCTATGTAATTTAAAGCACCCTTCTTCCTATTAAACCCCATATCTTATCTGTCAGTGGTGTAACAGTGTCTTCTTTTAAAATAAAACCAAAGCTTAACTGTCTCTCACCACCTCACTGCTACCATCTTATCCATACCATTATCATCTCTTCCATGGAGAAATCCTTCTCTTATACTTGTCCTTTCACAGTGTGTTCTCCACGAAGCTGAGGAATCTTATTAAAATGTACGAAAGTATGTTTCCTCACTTCAACACCCCTCCAATGGACCCCAATCTCACATAGGGTAAATCCTAAATGTTTAACATAGCCAAAAATGTTTTGTGTAATTAGGCACTATATATATATATATATATATATATATATATATATATATATATAGTATATAATTAATGTAATCTCTGACCTGATCTCTCATCCTCCTCTTGGTCCCACATAATCATACTGACTCTCATGCTGTTTGTGTAGTAAATCAATCACATTCAGTCGGCAGGGCCATTTTACTTGCTGTTCCTCCAATGTTTCTATTCCCTTAGTCCAATTAAATTGCTTTGAAAATGGAACCTTGGGGCGCCTGGGTGGCGCAGTAGGTTAAGCGTCCGACTTCAGCTCAGGTCACGATCTCGTGGTCCGTGAGTTCGAGCCCCGCGTCAGGCTCTGGGCTGATGGCTCAGAGCCTGGAGCCTGTTTCCGATTCTGTGTCTCCCTCTCTCTCTGCCCCTCCCCCGTTCATGCTCTGTCTCTCTCTGTCCCAAAAATAAAAATAAAAACGTTGAAAAAAAATTTTTTTTAAATAAAAAAAAGAAAATGGAACCTTGCCAATGAGGCCTTTCCTGTCCACATTATCTAAAATGATACCCCTTCTCACAAGGAACCTATCCCTCATCCTTCCTTTCTCCATAATACTTTAACCTGGCACATTATACATTTCTTTGTTATATTTTTATTCCAATTTAAAAGTAAGCTCAGTACCTGGCATATAGAAGATAATGATGTTTATTTAATTTATGAGTCATTTCTCTTCAATGTTTAAAATTTTTCTGAAAGATTTTATAGATAACTTAGCATTCAGTGAATCCGTGTGTAGTCCTAAACTGTCCTAAAGATACAGAATCTATGCAGAAAGAGCGTGAGTAGATATTTTATGTCTGTTTACTCGTTTCTGAAGAGACATTAAAATGCTGAGATTGTGTCAAAGTTTGAACCATTTTTCTCAGTATGTAATATTTAATATTGGCAGTAAAGGTATATTTAACTTGGATTGGGAAATACATGTTATGAGTAACCTGAGTCTGAAGTTAGGATTCTTTCAATCAAAGAAGCAAAGTGTTAAGATTTCTAAAATAATTTGAAGGATATAAAGGAAGTTATAGAGCAAGTATTTCTATTAGTAACCTCCTATTACTGTCTCTTATTCCTATTCTTGGTATTTATATTGGGACCATTAACTCACTTCCTTTTTCACAGCCCCTGACATTTAACTCTAGGCTTAAGAAAGCTACAATGTCCTCTCATTGATACTACTTTCATGTAGTCACATTATATGTGGCTTATCCCAGCCAATTTTAGCAATCCCAGCAAATTTTAGATAGACTCAATCACAAGATTTCCTCGATGCTACCGCAAGGAGTCAATGGAGCGGCCAAAATCTAGATTCAATTTTATGTAGATAGAATTGCTCTGGAAGAGTCATCAGTGAAGAAAATCCACCTAAGGAAATTATAAACCAAAAGAAACAATTTCTTCCAATGACTATACCTACATATCTCCAACTAAAGTATTATGGAAAGCATAAAAACTAAGATTCCCAGAAAGAAAGAAAAATAAAACCACTATGAATATTCTTTCCTCCTTTCTGTAGAAAGCGATTTCCTTATAAGACGAAGTTACTTATCTTTTGGGAAAGACACAATAAAACTGTTTCTCAGAAGTCTTAAATATTCATGGAATGATACATATTACTAATGTAATAATTTAGAGGGTTTTTTTTTTAGTGATGATCTTTGTCCAAATAGTAATTTATTCAACAAATCCAAGCCCTATTCATAAAACATGAAATAGAATTATCTGCTAAATATTCCCAAAGTAATGGTTTGAGTAGATTCACACAGAAATATAGAGCTATGGGAAAATTGGGTGAGGGAAAGTGAGGTGAGGCTTTTTTCATGAACTTTAGGGCTATATGTATAGGGTTTCAAACCTGGCCAATTCAATTTAGACCATACAAATATTCATTGATACAAAACAATACACATATTTTGGGATGAGCACTGGGTATTGTATGGGAAACAATTTGACAATATATTTCATATATTAAAAAAGATAATAAAAAGAATAAAAAATAAATAAATAAAAACCAATACACAAATAAAAGCAAAAATAAATGTGATGTAACTCCAGTCTTCAGATAGCTTATAATTTTAATAGATACTACTAGATATGCAAATTAGAATAATATCAAGGAAAATAAGGTAAGCACCATTAAATATGGAGAATATATCGTGGTAGCTCAAAGTAGTGTAAGATTATATAGATAGACATGTTTTTTTCACATGTCATCTTTCTAACGATCATTTCTTTTTTTTTTAATGTTTATTTATTTTTGAGACAGAGAGAGACAGAGCATGAATGGGGGAGGGTCAGAGAGAGAGGGAGACACAGAATCTGAAGTAGGCTCCAGGCCCGGAGCTGCCAGCACAGAGCCTGACGCAGGGCTCAAACTCACGGACCGTGAGATCATGACGTGAGCGGAAGTCGGACGCTCAACCGACTGAGCCACCCAGGTGCCCCCTAACGATCATTTCTATTTCTACTTATTTCCAAACAGGGAGCACCTACTTATATTGAAGAACTGCCAAAAGAGTAACAAGTATTAGTGAAATAGCTAAACTTTAATATGTATGTTCATATCTTCTTAAAAGTAAACATGACATTTCTTGATCAAGGAAAATTATTTCCTACAGCAATAATTGCATTGGTTGCCCTTGCCCTTTCTTCCCTTCCTCTGATTCTACCCATGACAGCCAGATGGACATCTCCATGCATACAACAGGGTCTGCATCACAGTAGATGAACTTCCAAATATGAATATGGCAGCTTATACATGTTGCACCTCTACTCTTGAGAGAGAGAGAGAGAGAGAGAGATCTCCCTATTATAAACAAATTATCCTTGGGAAGAGAAGGAAAAGAATCCTGGGTCCTTACTCACTGAAAGATAAATAAATGTCTACAAGGGGGAGATAAGACAAGAATCTCTGGGCTCACACACGTTGCAGTATTTTTATGGTTCTTGGTTTTATCCCCTTTTGAATATAAGCATGTTCTACATTCAGACAAAACTCCCAGAGTTCTCAAAACCTATTGAATCATCTTTTAATTTCCAAGCCTTGTTTATTTATTTTTTTATTTATTTGTTTTGAGAGAAGGGGGGAGGGGCAGAGAGAGAGAGAGGGAAAGATAGAATCCCAAGAGAGAATCCCAACACAGGGCTCAGACTCCTGAACCTTGAGATCATGACCTGAGCCAAAGTCAGGCGCTTAACCGACTGAGCCACCCAGATGCCCTCCAAGCCTTGTTTATTAACCCAACTTCCAATAAAATTTACTTATAAAGCCCTAACCATACAGAAACATAAAAATTATATTCTCTATAGAACCACCAATATTTTAAATGAAAATATCATTTTTCATAGTGATTAAATGATAATTGATTTTTATCAAATATCTTCAAGACATTTGTATTATAAACCAATTTGAGTCACAAAGAGAAAAATAATGGCATGATGTTCTCCTAGTCCTCATCATGGGATCATTCATTTTTCTGTACTCATCTATTAATAGTTGGAGCTTCTTAAAGTGCATTTTATCCTCCTTTTTTCATTCAGATTCTTTCCCTAAGCTGTCTCACACACACCCATGCCTTGTACAATTCATAAAATTATATTTCTAAAATTAGATCTTTAACCCAGAGCTCTCTTCTGACCCCACATTAGTGCTTCCTTGATACCTTCTTTGAATATCTCCAAGAAACCTGAAACATAAAAAGCCCATTATTGAAATCATGGTCCTCATGACCACGAGGTGCCATTTTCCATGTTTCTCCCTTCAGTGAATGATGTCACTGTGAATCCAACTACATAAGCAAGAAACCAAGTCATCCTGATTCTTCCCATTCTTTCATCTTCATATTTAAGCCATAGCCAAAATCTCTGAAATTTTATCTCATAAGTTTTCTAATCTTTCTGTTTCTTTCCATCCCCACTGTCACAAGTGTAATCTGACCTGCTCTCATCTCCTGCTTGAATTATTGCAATAGCTTTTTTACACTGCCCAATATGGTAGCCACTAGTCACACATAGCTATTTAAGTTTAAATTTAAATTAGCTAAAATTTAAAATTCAATCACTTTTCAAGGTGCCTGGATGGCTCAGTCAGATAAGTGTCCAACTTTTGTTGTTGGCTTAGGTCATGATTTGACAGTTCTGTGAGTTCAAACCTGATGTCAGACTCTGTGCTGACAGAGCAGAGCCTGCCTGAGATACTCCCTCTCTCTCTCTGCCCCTCCTTTCCTTACATTCTCTCTGTCTTTCTCAAAGTAAATAAAGCTTAAAAAATTTTCAGTCACATTTCAAGTGAACAGCCTGGCTATATAACATTTCTATCACATTTGTAACAAGTTTCTGTTAGATTTCACTATATCTAAAGTGCTCTATATAAATCTACTTTACTCCTATCTAGTTAATTATTCACATTGGACACAAATTTAGATATTTAAAATACAATAAAAAAAACTTAAGCCATTCACAGACAGAATTTAAATATTTCATTGGCTTTCTTTCTGCTTTTAGGCTTTCACCTTCCACTAAATGAAAGTGATTACTTTGACTAAAAAATTCTGTACCAAACCCAATGGCTCCTGATTATTCTGCACACTATTTCTCTAGACTCACTCTATAATTTTCTGTAATCTAACTATGTTGAATTTTCCCCCAATTTTTAAATGACCTTCCCCATCCTTCTTCCCACTTTAAGGAATTTGAAGTAGCAGTACCCAGATCATGAAATACTTTTGCCTAATACTTCCTGCCTTTTTTTGGTTAACCATTCAACCATTAATTTCAAATCACTTGTCAAAACCTCAGGAAAATCTGCTTCAGCATCCTTGATCATGTCAAATCCTCCTGCTTTAAATAATCATGTATAATGTACCTCTTCTTGAAAAAATTTATTATAGCTGCAATTTTAAATGTATATGTGTAATATTTGATTAAAGAGGGCAGAGATGATACCTGTTTTTGCTCAATTATAGTGATTAGTTCAGAGAAGCTACTTATATATTTTTGTTGGGTGAATTAAAGTCTCCTTGTAACTTCACTCTTGTAGCTATGCTATAATGACAGCAATTTGACTATCATCAAAGGCATGCCAGTTAATGTGCTTCGTTGAAAACAAAGAGACTCTGACTACAGTGAAAGTCATATGGAAGGATATCTAGGAAGTCCAATAACCATGAAAAAGAGCTGCAACTAGCAAATAACACAGCCTATGTCATGTCCTTGTCATTCACAGAGTGCTGCCAGTAGCCCGGGCACATTGAACTCCCACGACTGCTGGCACCACTGGACTCTTAACTCCACTGGGCACTGAGTGAATAATCCTCAGCTCTTACTGCCCTATTGGTCCCTATTGAAAGCATCTGACTGGGAGAACCTCAGTCACAGTCCATTACGGGCCAATGCCCAGATGGGATATATAACCACTAATCACAAGATAAGAGTCATTTCCCTAAGCCTAGTGTCAGTCATTCCTTTGGCCGGAATTGAGACACACAGTTCAGTCTGAGACACACAACCACTGGTAGAGACAAGCAACCCATGGCCACGGTAAGAAGGGCTCCAAGCCCATATTCCTGTCATCAAAATTTCTGACTTTGGTCAGTTAAATTTGTAACAGTTCATGAGAGGCAGCACACAGTGCACAAGGCAACACAGGTCAAAATGCAGGCTGACTAACAGACAGCTACACAGCTCAATGAACACTCTAGCCACAGAGTGCAGGCTCTCCAGGAGACAACGGAGCCAGTTAACAGACCAAAGCCAGAGAAGAAAGACTTCCAGTAACACCTAGAATCCCTCTCACATAATGCTATGTTAGGGTTCAGCCCATATCCATGGGGTGACTACACAGTGTGCTTTTTCTCTTGTGGTTTCTACCGTCTCTAATACCCAGCCATCAAAATCCAAGTTTCAATGGCCTTTCATGAAACCTTTGTGAAACCCAATTGGTGAATGATTTTCACTCTAGTGAAGTAGCATAATACTTTGTATATGATATAATATGCCATTAATAATGGGCTGTAATAGATGCAGTGATCACGCTGATGATGCTAGAAGTTCCTTTCCTGAAGAACAAGGGGCAAAATATTTTATAATAATCATTACCACTCTTGATACATATCCCACTCCTCCTAACTAGATCTCAATAGCATTTGTTAAACTAATGACTACTTACCAATTGGAGTAGCAAATGTTTATTTGTTTGTTTTATTAACAATGTCCAGAGTCATGTGTATACTTTATAGAAAATATTGACGTTGATATATTAGCAATAAAAAGAAGAATCAAGTTCGGTGGTTTCCCAAAACTTTATTATAGTTTTTGGATTCCTGTATTCAAAAAAAGAAAAAAAAGCCTACTTGTGAACCATGAGAAAGCTAACCTTTCCAAAGGTGGCACGATTTTGACATAGGCAATTTTTTATTTTTACCTTTCTGCCTCTGGTAATGACAAAAAGCACAGTCATCTAACAGTGAAGCAAGATTTTGAAACTAGCTCCTTGGAAAAATTCAGTAGGCTCAGTTCTATTCTCAGTTGTGTTAAAAGGTTGACTGACCTGGGGCAGTGCAGCTCATCTGTGCCTTATTCTTAGTCCCTGGGAGAAAAACAGTGGTAGTGGTCTCTTAAATTTCCCTTCAAAGTTGTATTGAAATGACAAACATCTCTGAAAGGCTTTGAGTTGCTTAGAGAATGAGTATTTATGATATGAGCCACTGTTAACTACGTTTAAGCCAGACTTCAAACAGGTAATGCTTAACTTTTTCAAAACCGTATCCCGTGATGACAGTGAATTATTTTGGCACCCTTGAGAGGAAGTTATCAATTACATATAACAAAAAACTTACGTTCTGACTCTAACTTAATAACAAAGAAAAAGTTTTGATATATACTCATCACACATAGTTAATATTATTTTTTTTTTAATTTTTTTTTTCAACGTTTATTTATTTTTGGGACAGAGAGAGACAGAGCATGAACGGGGGAGGGGCAGAGAGAGAGGGAGACACAGAATCGGAAACAGGCTCCAGGCTCTGAGCCATCAGCCCAGAGCCTGACGCGGGGCTCGAACTCACGGATCGCGAGATCGTGACCTGGCTGAAGTCGGACGCTTAACCGACTGCGCCACCCAGGCGCCCCAGTTAATATTATTTTATTATTCAATGTTGCAATTCTATGCAGAAATGATTAAATTAAATGATTAAATTTCAATCCTGCAGCTTTAGGATGGAGTCTCCTCTCTGTAAGAAACACTGTGCTTTAGATATAAATAACTCTGTCATATATTTCCAAAACAAGATAAGTGGATATTCATGAGTCCTGAGTATTCTCCCATTTGAACTTAGACATCAGACTAGAATTGAGAATCTTAGAAGCATCAAAGCTCTGATTATAATAAAAAAGCCTCCACTAAACCTATAATAGCAGACATTGTTGCTCAACCACAAAGGTATAAACCAGCCTCTGAAATGAACAGACTACATATCACCTCATCACCTTCAGATTTCTGATCAAAATTCACTTTTACAGAGAAACTGTGATTTAATTATTGTATTAAATAGAGCAATAGCTTCGTCTTCTCCATCTCTCTCAATCTTACCTTGCTTCATTTTTTTTCTTCATAAGCCCTCACCACACCTGACATCATGGAGGTTTTGTATTTGTTTTTCCCACCAAAATGGAAGATATGTAAGAGTAGGGACCCATCTGCAAATTTTGTTCTTTTTACTATTTACCCCCAGTGCCCATAACAGCATCTCAAAGGTGCTTAACAAGTGTGGCTGAATGGATGACCATGTTATTTCTGGTCCCCCAACCTACTCCAAACACATCTTTGAACTTAGTTGGAACACTAGGCTTATATAAGTGGTAAATTATCAAAGTATTTTTATGTTTTTGACATTTTTATATTCTGAAGTAGTTGATCAGTCAATACTAGAATTTAGTGAGACTAAATATTATAGAAAAGACATTTTATTTTTTTAAAAAATTTTAATGTTTATTTATTTTTGAGACAGAGAGAGAGCGAGTGGAGGAGGGGAAGACAGAGAGGGAGACTCTAAGCTGTCAGCACAGAGCCGGATGCAGGGCTCGAAACTGAGCCAAAGTTGGACACTTAAGCGACTGAACCACCCAGGCACACCTATACAAAAGACATTTGAAAACTCACATACACCAGAGGCCATCTGTCTGAAAGCAATGGAAATTGGTGGGCTCTGCTACCCCAACCCATTTCAATGAGAGCAGTTACTTTATATTTTTCTTGCTTAAATATAAGTTCCATTTTATCAAATAGTTTTGTGGCTTTAGAAAGTTTGAAACTACTTATATGAAGCTGTGTAAGATAACAGTTTTCAAATGACTGTAGTTGAATTTAAACATAAAAATAGTTACTTATTCAGAAGATATTATATTTTCAATATCGTTCTAGGATTTTAAAAAATAGAGTATTTATTAAATAATGAAAACTATTGGGGCACCTGAGTGGCTCAGTCCGTTAAGCATCCGACTTCAGTTCAGGTCATGATCTCGCGGTCCGTGGGTTCCAGCCCTCTGTCGGGCTCTGTGCTGACAGCTCTGGAGCCTGGAGCCTGGAGCCTGCTGTGGATTCTGTGTCTCCATCTCTCTCTCTGACCCTCCCCTGCTCACACTCTGTCTCTGTCTCTCTCTCTCTTTACAAAAATAAATAGACATTAACAATAATGAAAACTATTACCTTTGCTTTTAAATGGTATATGGTGTAGTTGTATGTTGGAGAGTCAAAATTAATATGCATAAGATACTGTAAGCAATACAAAATGTCATTGAATTAAATACAAAATTTAATGTGTCACATATGCTAAATGACTTTGAGAACAGGGAAGGCGGACACAGGGAGATGAATAAGGAAAATTATACATGATGTTGCAGTTAATCATTAGTTCTAAATTAAATTATGGCAATGAGAATTAAGGTTATTAAAAAAAGATGTTTCAAAAGAAAAAATGGAAAATCTTAAACTATGTTTAACATACTTTTTAAAATAGGTATTGAAATAGCTGAGAAAAAAAATTAAATAATACTTAAAATGGGAATAGTTAGATTATTTTGCACTTGAAAAGAATAAATTATTTTTTCTGTAAAGTTATGCAGAATTTATAATTCTACCATGATGCTAAATAAATGAGATTCCTTTCCACTTTCTCATGTATTAGAATGTCAAATTGAACATTACATATTATGCATTAGAGGCAGGTTTATTTTTGTGTGTGCAAATTATGAAGAAAAAATTGTTTTTACATTTACTTATTATTTCAGAATAAATATGTAATCATTTCACTATGAAGTATATTTCAAAGGACATTATTCAGTTTGATTATGGAGCTGAGATATTAAGGATTTGAAATTGAGGATTTCAGGATTCTGTAAAACTGTGGGTTGCCATGATGCAATCCTCAGAGAGGTTTAGATAATCATTTGCCTTTCATTACATAACTGCAGAAATACTGAAAGCCATATAATTATCATTTGTTTTGCATCCTTTTTCGTCCCTTGGTCTTTTTGCTGTTGGCCACCTCTTCTTTCTTGCCAATGTACCTGCTTCCCACCATGTGCTCGCTATCCCGCCAATGCGCTCCCTTCAACCTATTTCTAATTAACTCTGAATTTCTGGGTGACAGAACTTGAAAATACACAAACTCATTAGATTTATGACCAATGACTAATTCTCATATAGTAAAATATATTAGCTCTATTTGCACATTGTAATATGAGGCTATTAAGAGATGTTTTTGTTTCTTTCTACATGTTGTTTTTATGTTATCGTTTGGGACAATGGAACTTTCTGGGTATGTGACCTCACATAGAAAATACAAAAAGATATATAGGCTAAAATTCAAGTTCCATAGTAATATTTTTTAATATAAGAAAACAATAACTATAAAATGCTAATAATCATTTTTAGTGGTAACCCACTTGTGAGATTAATCTTTAGACCTTAAATATGCCTCAGGACAATGAACAAACAACCAAGACATAATAAAGAATAAACTAAAGCAGTCTAAGAATATATCTGATTTCAAGTTGGACAAAATTTGTACTAGATCTATCACAAATATTTGCTAATAATCTTTGAAATTAATTATTACATAGACTGCAGACTGCATGTGGGCTGTGTATCTAAAGAAATATAAACATATTTTACAAAAAGAAGTTAATAAGATATCTACAACTCTTAATTTCCTGTTCCTGAATTACAATTTCATATATTGGATCAGATCCGTTAAAAAGCTTCTAAGGACACACTCTCCTGTGTGTGTGTGTGTGTGTGTGTGTGTGTGTGTGTGTGTGTAGATACACAAGCTTTCTGGAGATACACATGCACTTTAGTATTATATGGTTAAGCGTTATGAAAGTCTGGGCCATCTAATTGTGTAGTTTTACTTATGCCTTCTGGATCTGATCAAATCCAATCTCATGATTCTATTTCCATTGTACAAGGGCTTGCTTTTTTGTTCTTGTGGCTTTACATTCAGTCAATCTAATAATATCCAACTCAAAATGGAGAATGTAGGTCCAATGGAGAGGAACCCAGAACACTGTGAGTTATTTTACAAAAAGAGAATGTGGTTTTTTTGTTTGTTGTATTTGTTTTTTTGTCACAAATGGCATTGCCTTTCCCTGTAACTTTCCTGGAAATCTGCTGTTGGGTTTACCAGACACTCCACACAGCATCCTTATGCAAATGTGGTATCTCTAACAGCACTGGTTTCCTGGGATATATGGCAATGATAGAGGCATCTTGCATTGCAACCTGAACCTGTTGCAATGTTTTCTTTTTCTCTGTGTCCAACTTGAGAATTCTTAGTCATGAGATTGGTAGGTTGGAACAGTATCCCCTAGTTTGGTATATGTTGCCTCCAAAATCTAAACAAACAAACAGGAAGTTTTTTAATGATAGGCAGTGCAATTCATGGTCACTTTTTTTCTACTATATACTCCTGGACACAGACCCCTAAAAAATTTAAACAGTCCATTATTTGGCACAATTATAGAGGCCTAAGTTATCTACCAACTTCTGTTCACCAAATTCAACTAACATAATGCCATTCCTAGAGTGTACCAGAGGGATGCAGAACCTGACAGCTGAATATAGTCCCAGGGCAAAAAAGTGAATTATACTCCTGTTCTTCCCATGCAAAATCAAAATACTTTTGATTCTCTGTAGTGATTAGTAAAACTTTAAAGTAAATTGAGGGGCACTTGGGGGGCTCAGATGGTTAAGTGGATGACTCTTGATATCCATTCAGGTCATGATCTCACAGTGTGAAATCAAGCCCTGCATCAGGCTCTGTGCTGAGCTGAGCATGGGGCCTGCTTGGGATTCTCTCTCTCCCTTTCTCTCTGCCCCTCCCCCGCTTACACTGACACACATGCATGCACGTGCATGTGCTCATTCTCTCTCTCTCTCTCTCTCTCTCTCTCAAAATAAGTAAATAAACTTAAACAAAATAAAATATAAAATATATTGAATTTTAGTAGTACAGGCACCAGTATGTAATCTTTTCCCTTCAGGAAGTATTGGCTATTTTGAGGCCTTTTCCACTATATAAAAACATTAAAATCAAGTTGAAAACTTCCTCACAAAATCCTTTTGGATTTTGTTTGGAAATGTCCTCATCCTAAACTACATTGGAAGAGAATTGACATCTTGTCAATATTTACTCTTCATATCCATGAATATTTATGTTTTTATAAAAGTCTTTCAATATTTTTTAAATTTTTATTTATTTATTTTGAGAGAGAGAGAGAGAGAGAGGAGAGGCAGAAGGAGAGGGAGATAGAAAATCTCAAGTGGGCTCTGTGCTGGCAGCATAGTGCTCAATGTGGGGCTCGAACCCACGAACCATGAGATCATGACCAGAGCGGAAACCAGAAGGTGGATGACTAACCGGTTGAGCCAACCAGGCACCCCTTTCAGTAATTTTTTAAGTTATGTACATATAGGTCTTGAAAATATGTTACTGTTATTCCTGATCAGTTTTTGTAATTCATTAGAAATGATATTTTAAAAATATATTTAGGGGCGCCTGGGTGGCGCAGTCGGTTAAGCGTCCGACTTCAGCCAGGTCACGATCTCGCGGTCCGTGAGTTCGAGCCCCGCGTCGGGCTCTGGGCTGATGGCTCAGAGCCTGGAGCCTGTTTCTGATTCTGTGTCTCCCTCTCTCTCTGCCCCTCCCCCGTTCATGCTCTGTCTCTCTCTGTCCCAAAAATAAATAAACGTTGAAAAAAAAATTTTAAAAATATATTTAAATTTCTGTTTATGATGGTACATATAAATGAAGTTGAATATGCAGTATTGACTTTAAATCCATATCACCTGCGAATAACTATACAGTTGTTTCTTTCCAATCCTTATGCATTTTAATTTCTTTTTTTATTTTTCTTACTCTGCTGGGTAGTACCTATTGTACAATGTTGAATAGAAGAAGTGGTAGTGTATGCTTTTGACTTGTTCTTGATTTTAAAAATCACATATTTTCCTTTGTTTCTAATATACTTGTGAGGCATAGAAATTTAGAGTAGAATTTGTGGCTTAAACCACAGATTGAAAGAGAGTTAAAAAAGCAAATAATTATATAGTGTTAATTGTATACCAGGAAATGTTCCAAGTATTTTTTATAAATTTTCATTTATCTTTATTAAAAAAAGAAACATACAAGGTAGATACTTTTATTCCTTCCATTTTAAGAAGAAAGAAACATGGCATTGAGAGTATTATACAAATCACATATTTAACAGGGGGCTAAGCAGGGTTTAGCAATTGGGTAGTTCATCTCCTGAATTCATATTCTTAAAACTATGTTATGTTTTATTAGAATGTTAATCAGGAATTGGGGCACCTGGGTAGCGCATTTGGTTCAGCATCCGACTCTTGATTTCTGCTCAGGTCATGATCTCATGGTTTGTGAGATTGAGCCCCACATTGGGCTCTGCACTGACAATATGGAGCTTGCTTAAGATTCTCTTTTCTTCTTCTTTCTCACTCTCTCTGCCTCTCTCTCTCTCTCTTTCTGTCTGTCTCTCTCTCTCTCAAAAATAAACAAGGAAACTTAAAAAACTAATGTAATCAGAAATCTAGTTTTTGCTTATCTACAAAGCTCCAAATTAGAGGGATTTTTCCTTGATTTTATTTCATCTCTACATATGCAAGATGAAGCAACACAGGAATTTATGTATTTTTAAGAAAATTAGCACACATATACATATCCTATATGTAAAACTTTCATATATTTCAAGACAATTATTTAATTCATTTTTTAAAACCAGAAGCTTCATAACCATAAACTAAGTTTTCATCTAGATCTACTTTTTAATGGTTTCATCGTAGTCTTAATATATATATACATGTATTTTTTGAAAAAAAGAACAATCTAATAGCACTAAATTTTTCAAACTTCAATCTGGTAAGCACAAATTCAATCATCCAGTGTTCTCCGGGAGCTCAAAACCAGAAGTCATAGTCACACATGGCTGCACACTGTACTGGGAGCCTCAACTGCTTGCTAGAGCAGGCTCAAATTCATGTTTAATCATTCTTTCACATGCTCTGAGTGGCAAATAATTTTTAGAAATACATAAATGAAACCATGAAGTTTAAGGTGAATCCTAAAATGTTCAATATACAAATACTTTGTACAAATGTGATAACATTAAAAACCACAAATCACTGACAACTTCTCAAGGATTTACCTTCAAGGGTAAATCAGTGCTTAACAGTAAGTATCAGAAGAAGTCTATAATATGATATTTGCACCTGGAGAATGCATCAGTATTACCTCAAAATGTAAGTGGCATAAGAGTAAGGAGGTATTGGGGTGCCTGGGTGGCTCAGTCAGTTAAGCATCTGACTTTGGCTCAGGTAGTGATCTCATGATTCATGAGTTCGAACCTCACATCTAGCTCACTGCTGTCAGTGCAGAGCCTGCTTTGGATCCTCTGTCTCACTCTCTCTCTGCCCCCCTCCCACTTCCATTCTGTTTTTCTCTCTCTCTCTCTCAAAAATAAGTAAACATTTAAAAAGGAGGATACGTAGAGGTATTAACTTTTTTTGATAGATACATAATATTTTCTCTACTACAATTTCATAGTGAAGGGAAAGGAGAAAATAGTTAAAAGGCAATGATTATTCTTGGAATTTACATCCTATAATACCAGTTATGTTTTCCTCTGAGCAAGTTCAGAGAGCAGTGGTGGTTGAACAGCAATCTCAGTGGAGTTTTTTTTTTTTTTTTTTTTTAAGGATAGAAACCTGTGACCTTTTGGCATGTAGTAGAAAGACTGAAGCCAGATTCAAAATACTGAGCTCATGTCTCAGCAATGCCACTTAGTAGCTGCATGCTTTTAGAAAATTTTCCTAAGCATTCTAAGACTCAGGCTTTTTATCTGTAAAGTGAGGAAAATGCTTTTTGACTTCAGATATTTTGAATATGATTTACAATATTGTAAATACCTCAAAGATTTGTAAGAATATGTAGTTATCACTGGGTTTTAATACTCAGGTAATAGCACCTTGAGTAGCAGTAACATGTACTCAAAATGCATTTTGATTTTAAAGTAAATAATGTAATGGTAAGAATTAAAAGAGATCATTTCTGTGAAAGTATTATATAAATCTGTTGATAATGATACAAATTTTTGCAATCATTATGTTTGTCATAGGGACATAATTAAGAAGAGTGATTAAGATCACAAGTTCTCAAAACTCCCAAAACAGTCACTGCTCTATGCTAATAGAGCAAGTTATGCTAATTTTCTGTGCCTCAGTTTCTACATCTGTGTAACAAGAGAAAAAAGACATCTATATCACAGGGTTGCTGTGAAGATGAAACACTTAGAATGGACCTGCCACTCAGTATGATATGGTTATTAGTTATTTCAGTTACAGATACAGATTTGCAAAGGATTTATTAATTTCAAGAGAATTCGTAAGATATATAATTTAATTCACTGAACCTTTATAGATAAGTGCATTCATCTGGCACAATACTCAAAGCAAATAGAATAAGCATATTTGTATTTCTATTTGTTATATATAAGTATACTATATACTATACTATAGTATACTATACTATAAAGTACTAACTTTATATACGGCCTATAAACTGGCATCTCTCTGGATTTAATTATAAAGAATACTTATTATAACATGATTATGTAGTAAAAATACAAGAAAACAAAGCAAAAAGAAAACCCTATAAAGCCAACATTAAGGAAAATCAGTGTCGGGAAATGATCTTTTGTTCTTTTTCAGCGTGAGTGTATTTATGTTTGTTTTTTTACAATATTAAGTGACATAATTTGATGTAATTTGAAGTCTGATATAAATTATATGCAAATTATCAGTGTTACTATTGTAAAGAATTTTTTTTCAGATAACTCTGATTAAGCAGCTAGCAACATAATGAACCTTTCTACAACTTCCTGACAAACTTCCTTCAAAGAGAGCTTAATACATATTTTAATCACTGCCATTATTTTGTTACTTCATACATTGACCCAAATTTCATCAATATCTAACTTTTCTGGAGTATTCGTAGCTCTGCTTTCTGTGATTCAAACTGCACCGTTTGTGCATGCCAGCCACTGGCACCCGGCTGTCACCCCATATTCTAAGACTTACGGGCTGACTTGAAGAAGGAGAGGGGTACATGCGTATAGACCAAGGGCGGGTTGCCACTCAGCTTGTAACAGGCTACAGTGAGAGGTCCCGCTGGCAATTTGAGGTTCTCTGAGATGAGGCGATCCTGACCCTGATGGCAGATGAAGGAGCCCCGGAGGCCTCCTAAGCTCAAGGAGGAGAGGCTCTGTAAACAGCTAGCATGACTCTGTTCCTATCTCTCTTGAATGTGCTGTTAAGACAGTGTTATTCTGGGCCTTCTTCAGACCCCAACCCTTGGGTTGGACGGGGAAAGCATTATTTAAAGTGACTAAATGCAAAGATGTTTCCATTCCTGCCTCTTCTCAGACTCCTAAGGAGTTGGATATCCTGCTGGAGTGCTCCAGCTGGGAGACTTGTGTTAGACCCTGCTCAACATGGCAAGGGCACCTCCCAGGGACGAGAATGGAGTCCAAACTCCTGGGGCAGAGGAGACAGAGGGGAGGAACCAGTGGAGGGGAGGACCTTGGAGAAGAGAGTAGTGTCGCCAAGTACTGGGGTCATTTACCTTCTCTGCTGTGACCACACACAGAATAATCTAAAAGAAAAAGCAAAAAAGCCAAGAGGCTAGTTCTCCCTTGAGAGAGAAAACATATATCCTCTCTTTTATCCTGAGGTCCAGGCTATCCTTAAGGATCTAGCCCAAAAACGACATGAAAAAGGAGTTTGTGCACCTTTGACACTTCTTGCTTCACATGGGTAGATAACAATCCCCAAGTTTCATAAGTAGCCAGGGCCACGCACCAAAGGGGCCCCCATATCACTCTGCTCACTAAACAGATGGGACGGATCAAAATCCCTTCCTTTTCTTATCTATTCTCCTGGCTGTCCCCACAGAAAGGACAGACTGGCTGTGACTGAATTTTGAAATCCTCGCTTGTGCTTTTCTAGGATTCTGGGTACTGGAAATGCTTTATCACCGGCTTCACATTCAGGCACTACAAAGCAACATACACTTTAGATTATAAGACACCTTGGGACCAGGGATGGGTTATTAGATAAATAAGGCAAAAAGATGGTTTCTGTATATTGACCCCTAGGTTGTTTATTTCTTCACTGCAGACTGAAACCCATTAGCTCAAATGCCATCCAGTGCCAAACTAAAATATTTACATATCAAGTTGCTTCTGAAATAACCCAAACAAGCAGATTTTTAGCTATTTGGAGCCTGCTTTCTTTGCATACTCATGAAACCTCACCAACATCTGGTAGCAGTAGATAGGATAAGCCCTGGGCTATAAAGACCCCAAGCCACTGCTGCCCTTCTGCAGCTCTCTGACATGCCATCATCCAGACACATAAGCCCCTTCTCTCCTGAGAGTTCCCCAGCCTGCCCCTTCTGAGGAGCAACCCCACATAAGCCTCCCTGGACAGACTACTGTTGAGGGCTTCCTACCCCCATACAATACACACCTGTCAGAATGTCACCCAATAAATCTGCCACCTCATGGCCATATCTTTTTCCTTGATCAGCCCCCAAATCCCTCAAATGCCTCAAAATATGTCATGTACATGCTAATTAAAAAAAAAAAAAAGCTGAAAAACCTCTGTTAATATAAGATGAAGCAGACTTCAGAACAAGGAAGATTATCAAGGATAAAGAGGGACATTGCATTATGAAAAAGTAGTCAATTCTCTAAGATAATTTAAGGATCCTGAATTCATTTGCACACAAAAGCTGAGCATCAAAACATATGAAGAAAATCTGATAGAAGAAAAAGGAAAAATCAAAGAAATAGCCACCATCACAACTGAAGCTTTCAATATTCCTCTTTACTGATTCTCTGGTCAGATATAGCAGACCTGAAAAACCTATCTACAAACTTGACCAAAATTATACAACACTCCACCTAACGGCAATAAAGCAAGAATTCTTATCAAGTGTACACGAAATATGCACCAAGGTAAACTATATTCTGGGCCACAAAACAAAACAAGTTTAAAGAAATAGAAATCACACAAAGGACTTTCTCAGATAACAATGGATTAAGCTAAAATGAATAACCAAAAAACAGATTAAGCTAAAATGAATAACCTGGACTCCCCCCCCCAAATGTTTAACAATTAATCAACACACTTCTATGTAATGTGTGGGCCAAAAAAGCAGTCCCAGGAGAAATTTTAAAAATATTTACTTAATTAAAAAAAAGACATATCAAGATTTATGGGATGAAGCTAAAGCAGTGTTTATAAGGAAAATTGTTACTATTATTTTTTAATGTTTATTTATCTTGGAGAGAGAGGGAGAGACAGAGTGCCAGCAGGGGAGGGGCGCGCGCACACACACACACACACACACACACACACACACAGGATCCGAAGCAAGCTCCGGGCTCTGAGCTGTCAGCACAGAGCCCAGAAACCAACATGGGGCTTGAATTCACAAACCACAAGATCATGACCTGAGCCAAAGTTGGACATTTAACTGACTGAGTCACCCAGGCAACCCTATAAGGAAAATATAATGTTAATTGCTTATATTAGAAGATCCTTCTAATTATTCACCTGCCTCCTATATTAAATTATCAATCCAAAAGAAGATTTTCTACATGGAATAGACTATATCTCTGGCTGTCCACCTCACACAGAATGAAATCCAAAAAGCTTAGCGTGGCCTTCAAAGCTGTGTATGATATGGCACCATGATACCTCTCTGACCTCATTTCCTCCCACCTGAGGCCAGTGCTTCAGCAATACTAGTCTCTTTACTTTTCCTCAAAACCAACAAAAATACCCCCGCCTCTAGTTCTTTGCAATTATTTCTTTTCTTTTTAAAGTTTATTTATCCATTTTGGGAGAGAGAAAGAGGGGGAGAGAGAGAGGGAGAGAGGGACAGCACAAGCACATGAGAGGCAGAGAGAAAGGAAGGGAGAGAGAATCCCAAGTAGGCCCCACACTGTTAGCTCAGAGTTGTCGCAGGGCTTGAACGGTGAGATCATGACCTGAGCTGAAACCAAGAGTCCATCGCTTAACCACCTGAGCCACCCAGGTGTCCCACCTTTGCAATTATTTCTTGCTTTGACACTTACACTCTGCTTTTGATGGACACATGACTTGGGCTGTCAGCCCTACTTTATCAGGCTTCTCTAACCAGCCTGTGTGAAATACCACTCCGTGCTGTGGGTAACTGCAGTGGTATGGCACCTAGACCCGAATACAATAGAAGTTTATGATTTGCTCACTTGACATGAGCGTGCCACTATACCCATGGTATGACTTTCCTCCACAGCTTTGCTCAGATTCACAGGCTGGGTGGAACTAGGCTACCATTTTCAACACCTACTTGCAAGCTTGCTGAAGCCATTGCCATCCCGCCAGTGAGAATGCAAAAGAGCATGAAAACAGTAAGAGCAAAGCAGCTTTTTGTTTTGTTTTGTTTTGTTGTTTTTTATGGGCCAGACCTGAAGGCTATACACATAATTTCTGCTCACATTTCTGTGAATGAAGGTCCATCACATGACAATACTTTACTCAGCTGGAGGCCGGTTGATACCGCTAGCCACTTCCTCAGGTAAAGGAGTACCTTGTGAATTTTGGTGAAAAGTAGGAGTCTTTATTAACCTCTGCCTTATTTTTGTCACAGCATTTGCTAACGCCTTGTACGCTATGTGTCTGTTTGCGGTCTGTTTTACTGAATAGAATGAAAGCATCATGAGAATAGGTGTTTTGGGTATTTTTCCCTTTGCCTGAGAAGTGATCACAAATGCCTTATTATTTACACATTGAGATCCTCAAATAGGCTTAGATACTGAGACTTTCACAATTAAACTATGGAGATATTGAATGGTAGTGAAAATAATTAGTAACATCAAAGATCTAAAATCTTTTGGGGAAACAGAAGGTGGATGCTGAAAGTATTCTTAATTCTGAGGCACTTTACGTATATTCTGTCATTTTGGTTTCTTATTAATGAGCATGTATAACTCAAGTCATAGTTCTTTATCCAGTATGAGGATTCTACATATACTTCCTGCTATTTACTCTCACAGAGGAGGAAAAAAAATTTCCTTGACCTTCTTAGGGTCTCTGGCTGGGTCTGAAAATTAAACTGACAAAGACAGACAGGAGAAAAGCATACAATTTATTTACTGTAAATTTTACATGACATGGGAGCCTTCATAAGGAAATGAAGACTAAAGGAATGGTTGGACTTGTGTGTTTTTACTCTCAGTTTGATGAGGGATACATGTGGAGGTTGTGATAGACTAAGGAGTATGGAGCAATTGTAATAAACTGGGGGATGCTTAATAAGGCAAAGCTTGTTAGGATTCTTCTTGGCATCTCTTTATCTTCAAAGAGACAGATGTTCCTTCTCTCTGGGTATGGGAAGAGGGCATCTCTCACATGAGGGTTTTTATAACCTGTTTCAGAAAAGAAAAGTGGGTAGGGGAGATGTCAGTGACTTTCCTGTGTCTCCTGTTATCTCAAACTCCTTAGCTTAAAATATGCAATACACCAGGGTGTCATACTTTGGGGATACGTTGTCCTGAACTCCATGACACTGAAATATCCAGAACTATAAAAACTAATTCCAGAGAAGTTTTCAAACCACAATTAAAATCATTATACCTGGTTTCAGGCTTTTAGTAAGTGAGGCTAGTCCTCCATTTCTGTCCCTACCATAGTAGAAAACATAAGCACCACTTCATGGATGACATGGCAACTAGATGTTGTAACACAGGGATGCAAGGAATACAGGAACATAAATCATACGAGGTCAACTGCATAAGAAACTTTCAGAAGTACATTTTGTATTATTTGTATCATAAGAATATGGTAACTTTACATATGTCCTTTACAAGTCTATCCAGATGAGAAAAGAAAACTACAGATTTTAGAAATGCCAGTCATTAGCAGGTACCCAAGGTAGGTAAAGTGGTGGATGGTAGGAAAGGGATACAATGGGAAAAGGACAGTAAGGCTTTAAAATGAGACATTTCAGTAATGCCTCACTCTTGGTTTTCCCAGAGGCATTAAAAATTAATGTATACCTTAACAGTAAATACCTTGCTTGTACAGTAACATAAGAGTAAATTTCTTTTTCTGCTGGCATCACTCTTATGTCATCATATTTATCTGATTTGGGGAAAAAAGCTACAAAGAAAATTAATGTGCTTTTAACAGGGAAGAAGAGTGTAGAGTTGAAATAGAATTGCATGAAACAAAGCACTTATCTTTATTTTTCTTCTTAGGCATCAGTTTACAGGTACATATACAATTATCATAAAATTTAAATTATAAAAGTATGTATTTTGTCTTATTTCATACTATCCTAAAAAACATTTTTCATCAAAATCATGTTATATGTTTATCCTCAGAATGTAGCTATATTTTTTGTATGTGTTATTTATCAGAGTAGACTGCTGTTGAGTCTTGTGGTCCTCCAATTGATTACACAACAATATCCATTATGTTGTAGACACTTTTTATTAGCATATTAAAGGTTTTCATTAGTGTGTGTTGCTTTATTGTATCACTTACCTATGTCTCCTGTAACAAATTACTTAAAACAACACAAATGCATTCCTTTATAGTCTTCAGGTCAGAAGTCTAAGCTCAGTTTCAGTGGGCCAAAATCAAGGTGCCAGCAGGGCCACACTCCCTCCAAAGGATCTAGGGGACAATCCATTTTGTTGTTAGGCTTTTGAAGTTATATCACTTGCATTTCTTGATTCAGGTCCCTCTTCCATCACCAAAGCAAGCAGAGTGCCATCTCTCTCTGCCTCTGCTTGCTTGCTTTCTTTCTTTCTTTCTTTCTTTCTTTCTTTCTTTCTTTCTTTCTTTCTTTCAATTCTCAAGTTAACACACAGTGTAGTCTTGACTTCAGGAGTAGAATCTAGTGATTTGTCACTTACATATAACACATAACACCCAGTGCTCATCCCAGCAAGTGCCCTTCTTAATGCCCATCACCCATTCCCCCCCCCCCCCCCGTTGACCCTCAATTTGTTCTGTAATTTAAGAGTCTCTTATGGTTTGCCTCCCTCTCTGTTTTTATCTTATTTTTCTTCTCCTTCCCCTCTGATCTGCCTCTGCTTCCTTCTGCCTCCCTCTGCTTCCACCTACTTTGGTCACAAGGTCTTCTTTTCTTTGCCAAATCTCTCTTTTCTTCCCTCTAATAAGGACACTGATGATTGCATTTAGTGTCCAGCCACATAGTACAGGATAACCTCTCATTCTGGAGATCATTAACCTAATCACACCTGGAGTCTCTTTTTGTCACATAAGGTAACATTCCAGGCTGCAGGGATTAGAACCTTTGGAGGTATTGTCCAACTTCCCACACGATCCAAGGAAGTTTAGGTTAAGAATTGTAGCCAAGGACCAACCCACTAGTCAATTACATTTGAGTTGGTCCTTCAGTTCTCATAGTGGCAATTTTATTAACCTGAGATTATCAAAATTAACATTTTTCCTGAAGCTCAATGATGATCCTAAATCTGATTTATGTATTTTCCAAAAAAAGTTTCATTTATTTCAACTACCACTTACTTAAGTATCCTGCAGTTGATGTCTTATACTTCTGGTGACTGGAACTGATCCATATTTAGGAACGAAAAACAAACAAACAAACAAACAAACAAACAAACTTCTTAATAATTTTTTTCTACATTCTAGAAAGCAACTAGCCATCATAGCTACTTTAATTAATGAAATGGTAAAATGTACTAGAGAAAATATTACCAGCTTCCCCTCCTTTGTCATGAAGAGGGTATTATTTAGGGGTCTTCTTATATTGCCTTTCGAAATTGGATACCATTTTCAGTTTGTGCAGGAAGAAGTTGCTGCTAAAAAGGATGAACATTTTCTAAGGTTTTAGAAAATATGTGTTTTTCTGCACGTTGCATCAAGAATTTTAAGACTGACAAGAAAAAATAAGGTGTTAGCTGAATCATCTAGGTGAACACAACTGAATTATTTTCAATTTGTAGAAATATACTTGAACACTTGTTGCTAATTTCATGCCTTTTAGGGTAGCCATTGAGGTTTTAATTAGTAATATGGAAAGAAATTTACAAAATGAATGTGAAATTATGTTAAACATAAATCAAACTTCTACTAGCTATTCCCCCCCACCATAATATGTAGATATGTAATGGAGGAATCTACATGCATAAGCTTAACAAAGTTAAACTTCCGGGAATACTGAGACTTGTATACTCTAGGTATTATATCTCTAATAATGGTTTGTACTGTGGTGAACATTGTGTAACAAAGTAAATTGCTGCAGTTTGCTATGGGAGATAGACAAACAATACTCTTTTTGTTTTAAAAACAAACTTCCTTTGCTTCCAAGAACTTATTAAAATTCTAATAGAGCAATTACAGCAAATCATCTTACCTAGAAAAGAACATACATACATTTTATTTCACAATATTATCTCTCCTTTTTGAAAATAGCCTGAGAATGAATTAAATCATTTCATCTCATTATCCAATCTCTATTATAGAAAATTTGATATCCAGAGTCGCAAGTTTTTCTTGTTCAATCTCACTATTATATTTATAATACATGAATAGGTGGTAATAATATTTTAATAAAAGCACAACAACATACAACAAATACTGCAAGACAGATATTTTCACAATTAAGCATCCAATGAAATTAAATTTGCCCAAGGCTAGATTGGAAAGAAATATATATACGTGGTTTTAGTATTGACTCCTTCATTTAGGAGTTGTTTCAACTTTGGGAAAACACTTGACTTGAAAATCCTCAAAAATATCTAGAAGGGGAAAGGCACATTACATTAATGCCAAGACTGTTCATGCTGTTGCATTTGTTCATTCATTTCTTGAACATATTTTTTCATATTAAGTTACTTCTATGAATCAAGCATTGTCCTTGGAACTGACACTACCTCAGTGAAAAAAATTATAGACAATGGTACCTGGAGCTCACATTCTATCTGAGAGGGTAGGGAAGAGAAAACAGTAGATAAACAAAATGAATAAAATCATGGTATATTAGAAAGTCACAACTGTTATGGAAGAAAATCCAGCAGAGCCTGGAGGCAGGGAGAATAGGAAAGTCAAGGGTGAGGAAGGAGTACTGCAATATTTAAAAAGGGGAAAGAGCAGGCCGTAAGGAAATACCATGTTTGTCAAGTCTTGTAGAAAGAAAGGAGTAACCTTTATAGATACCTGGGGAAAATGCATTCAATTTAAAGGACCTCAGGCAGACCAGCTGGGACCAGAGTAAGGGGACAATTGGATTTAACCAGCTTGACGCTAAAAGAACTGAGAGAGGTGCAGAAGAATTGAAGACACATGCAAGGGAATGGTTACCATATTTGTGATTTCCTGTGGAATTTACCCTAGTAAGGAGAGTGTTAAATATATGAGGAGGCTGTAGGAGCTTGAAAGGTTGGTATGATTAATGGATTGGAAGTCTGTGGGGTTAAACGATTGGCAGAATCTTGTGCCAGAAACGGTTAGCGTATAAGAAAGGATGTGGTGGTCAGAGAAGGGGATAATTGAAATTGAGTGCATGGAAGGGTTATAGATTGGGTAATGGCAAGATCTAGGACTCCATTCAGTGATGACTGGCTGAAGTAGGTGTGAAGATGAGAAACAGGAAAAGAACATTAGAGGAAAGAAGTTCAAGGAAATGTGACACCGGGGTGTTGATGTAATGCTAATTGTGGATATAGTACTCATTAGGCATTAAGAGAGGACTGGTGTTGAAGAATATGATAATAATATAGGAGTTAAAACCTTGAAAAATGAGAGAGATGATGTGAGGTGTATGTAGACGACTAAAAAAAAAAAAAAGAAAAGAAAGGCAATGGCTGTATGGTCAAATCAGCAAAGATTCAGTGCTGAGAGTATTTGTAGAAGAGAGGAAGAACAGTTTGGAAATGGAAATGTGAAGCAAGAAAGACTCCTAACTCATCTCAAGGCTCATGGCTATGAAGAAAAAAAAAAAAATGACCACAATCTAAAAGGTTACAGGGAAATTAATGTCCTCAAGGAGAAATCAAGTCTCAGGCTTGTTCAAGAAAGCAACGTTTCAGAGAAAAGGATAAGTATAAAGGGCTTTCTGCTGTTGCCTAACTATTGGCTTAAAAAGGTAATAGGCAGCTTCTAGAAATGTTATGGAAGATGAGGACTGAATAAAGGATGAAAAGAATCAGGAGGAAATTAGAATGCAGGATATGAGATAGTATCCTAGGAATGTGTCTCCTCTTCTGGTGCGTGACAGAATTAGGAATGAAAGAGATAGTAAAATCATTTATGCCAATTTCAAGGTAGAGAGTATTGGCACAGCTCTGAATGTTAGAGGTAGAGACGGAAGCTTGACTTCCAACGTAAGAGCTGTGTGAGTAATACTGTAAACAGTGTATGTAAGGTTCTAGCTAGTCTGTTAGGAGTTAGAGTTTTGAGGTCTGGAAAAAGATAGTCTAATGTGCTTTACAGGGCCACCTTCTCATATGTGGTGGAGGCACTTCATAAAATATGAAACAGAAGCAACAGATTAGATATATGCATGGTATTATGAGTAGGTACTAAAACTGGAGTATTTCCTGAAAATATAAGAATGGAATAAAATATTAGATAATACTATTTCTGTAAATTAAAAACACAAACTTGCAAGACAACAATATAGAGAAGTAAACATAGGAAAAAAATTTTGACTTTGAGGTAAGTAAAGAAATCTTAGCAACGACATAAGAAACATTAAAAATAATAATAAATCAGGCTTCATCAAAATAGAAATTTCTCCTTTTCAAAAAATCTTATAAGAAAATAAAAAAAGTAAACGAATTTATTAGAAATAGATACATGTGATATAGGACTTTCATACAAAATAAATAATGAGCTATTACATCTCAATAAATAAAAGAGTAATTATTTTTAAAAATGGACAAAAGACTGAACAGAAATGTCACAAAAGAAGATATATGAATAACCAATAAGTACATGAAAGATGCTCAAGATCAAAGTCATCAGGTAAATGCAAATGAAAATAATCAGATATCACTGCATACCCACTAGAATGGCTACATTAAAAAAACTGAAATACCAGTACAGGGCCCTCATACATTGCTGCTAAGAATGTAATATAGTTCAACCACTTGATATTCTCTTAGAAAGTTAAAATATACTTACTATATGACACAGATTTGCACCCCTAGATATTTAGCTAAAAGAAATAAAAAGATATGTACATAATAAGACTTCTACATTAATGTTCTTAGAACTTTTATTCACAATAGTTAGAATTTAGAAAGAAACTAAATGTCTATTAATAAGTGAATGGATAAACAAATTTTGGTCTATTAATATAATGGAATACTACTAACCAATAAGATGTTACAACAAAAACAAAAAATAAAAGCCTATTGATACATACAATAAGATGAATAAATCTTAAAAGCATTATGTTGATCAAAGGAAGCCAAACATAAAAGAGTACATTCAGTATGATTCCATTTATATAATATTATAGAACAGGCAAAACTAATCTATAATGACAGAAAGATGGTTATCCAGAGTAAGAGATAGGCCTATCTCTGAAAAGGACAAAAAAGAACTTTCTGGAGTGATTAAAATGTTCTACACCCTGATTATTGTGATGATTATGTATTTGATAAAAACTCATTCAACAAAAAATGGACTTATTTTAAGTATATCTTGATATAGTTGATTGAAAAAAACCCAAACCTAACCCTTTATAATAGCAAAATAAACATAAGCAAAATACAGATATACAAATGGGAAAAATGCTTGCAACTCATATCAAAAGCACTAATCTTTCTAATGTATAAAGTCCCACTAGAAATCATAAAGAAAAGTCCAATAAGGAAAACAAAAAATAAGCAAAGAAAACAAAGGAATGATTCACCAAATAAAAAAACAAAAGGAAAGAAAGAAAAGAAGAAAATGAAAAGAAGCGTGTGGTTAGGATTAGAATTGGCTTTTAAACATTTACAAATTCATCCTCACTGATAATTAGAAAATGTATTTTTAAAGTATCTGGAGAGAACACTGTTGAATATAGCAAATTGTCACAAATCCAAATTAGAAAACATTTTGTCTGGGAAGACTTTGGGTAAAGTAGGTAATCTGATGCGTTGCTAGTGGGAGTGTAATTGGTGCATGACTTTTGTAGCACTTTGAAAATATCTATCAGAATTAAAAATGTAGATACCTTTTGAACCAGAAATTATACTCTGGGGGCTTTTTCTTACAGATATATCACATATGTGTAAAATAATATATGTAAGGTTATTTTTGAACATTAATTATTATTATTACTATCGTTAATAAAATTAAAACACAATATAGGAAATTAGAATTTGTTAATAGAGCACTGGTTATATAAGTTTTGGTGTATCTATAAAATATTCAAAGAAAGGGGAGCCTACGTGGCTCAGTAGGTTAAGTCTCTGACTTCTGCTTAGGTCATGATCTCGCAGTTTGTGAGTTGGAGCCCGGATCTGGCTCTCTGCTCTCAGCACAGAGCCTGCTTTGGATCCTCTGTCCGCCTCTCTCTCTGCCCTTCCCCAGCTCATGCTCTCTCTCTTTCTCAAAAAGAAATAAACATTTTAAAAAATGCAAAGAAAATCAGGAAACCCTTATGCGAACTAGAACGTTCTCTTAAATATACATTGACATGAATAAAAGAAAGCATATTACAGTGTGTTTCCTTGCCTTACTCAGATGAAAATATTTGAAGATGAAAGATGGAGGAGTATCTTTCACATTTTTCACAACATGAAATATTATTTCATAATTTTTATCCTTTTCAGTTTTTGAGTCACATATATGTTGAAGCATTTTAAAATTAGTATAGTAACTTAAAATTTAAAATTGTCAAGGAGTGCCTGAGTAGCTCAGTTGGTTAAGTGTCTGACTTTGGCTCAGGTCATGATCTCACGGTTCTTTACTTTAAGCCCTGCATTAGGCTCAGTGCTGGCAGTGCAAAGCCTGCTTGAGATTCTCTCTCTCTCTGCCTCTCTCTCTCGGTCACCATCTCTGTCTCTCTCTCTCAAAATAAATTAACTTTTTTGAAAAAAGAAAGAAAATAAATAAAATGTCAAAATCCCTGTTTTTAATTATCCAAATTAATTATTTTTATAGGTGGACAAATTCAATTGTACTTCATCGCATGTCTTATTTCAACAAAATATCTACATAATCTGTGTAACAATTCTTAAAGATTTGCTCACTTCCCCCATCTAACTAAGCTATGGCTGTTATGAATCCAATTTACAATTGTGTTTTGGTTTTCCATAAATTGTAAGAGTATTTTAGCATAGACCTCAGGTAAAGTAAATGGCCAATTTCACACACAAAAAAGATATTGGAAGGATTAGTACAGGAAAACAATTTGTGAAAAAGGTATAATTTTACTTCATTATGGAGTAATTGAAAAAATAGCAAAAATGTGTACACAATAATATTATCCAAGACCAGAAAATATATTAAGCAAATATGTTATTATGTATGAAGACATTTCTGCCTATATTGTTACTATTCTTTTCCCCTGTTGACAGATGGTCTTATTATTCTGAAATATTGTGGAAACAACAAGCTAAGACATCAGCAATCAGCTGAGAATATAAACAAGCTTCTTCTCATTGGTCTCAATCTGCACTTGAAAGCCAGGTGGTTCGTTCCCCTTCAGTTCAGGATTTTAATATTTGGGGTTTTAAATTCATCTCATGTGGTATATGCTGAACAGGCCATTTGTAACAGTAAAAGATTAGGGGGGAATTGTCAACAAGCAGAATTATATTTGAACAATATTTTTGAAAAAATTCAGTATCTCTTTAAAAATACTGATTTAATATTTGTCAGTCATCTTTTCTAAAGACTAATGTTTGTTTTGCACGAGAAGTCATTAAAACTTACAAATTAATTGCCCATAACCTAAATTCATATTATGTCCCAGATGGCATGATAAACAGAATTTTCAAACAATTTTTTTTAACCTCTATGGTAGTAAGACTTACTAACCAAGTGTTATTGATTGAAAACAGGTCAGTGTCACCAACCATAGCATGCTATCTATCACAGTGGGAAAGAATGATCTACACCACAGCAGTCATGAGCAATCAATGCAGAAGCTTATAAATTTACATCATTGGCTTCTAAAACACAATTAATTCGTGCATGTTTTCCTAGCAGCAATTAGCAGCAGGCAGGAGTTTTAATGAAATAAAGTCGTGATTCCCACAGGGACTATTTATAATGAACATTACAAAACAAGAACTACAATCTGTTTACATTAAGAATTGATTAATAACAAAGCCATTAAGCTACATATTAGGTTACATATTGTGCCAATTTAAGGGGTACTGCTAATTAAGTAATCATAATCATTTGCATGTGGCATATCTAATTAACTTTTTATATCTCTTTAAGTTTTTCCTTCAGGACCAACAACATTCAAGTGGCATTAGCAAAAGGAACATTTAGGCCATTTCTTGGAATATTGTTTTCCAATAAAGTAGATTTCTATGAAAACACTTAGTTTAATCAGAGTAAGTGGCTTTTCATGACAATTATTTTGAGCTGCACCAAGTTTACTCTTGAGGGAATGAATTAACATTAGGCTAGGGTTAAGTAGGATTTTAAAATGTTGCTATGTAAATTAAGTTTGGAAAGCAGTTTTAAAACTTCTGAAAAACTTTAACCCAAGAGTTGTAATGCCCAAAAAGGATTATATTGATCTGTTTTTTATGTGTGTTATTTACAGACTGCTATATATGCATCCGGGAAGATTCCTAAAGATTGTTGACCTTGGTAATAAGAGAAGGCTTAATAGGGAGGAGAGGGAAGATGGCGGCGTAGGAGGACGCTGGGCTCACCGCGCGTCCTGCTGATCACTTAGATTCCACCTACACCTGCCTAAATAACCCAGAAAACCACCAGAGGATTAGCAGAACGGAGTCGCCGGAGCCAAGCGCAGACGAGAGGCCCACGGAAGAGGGTAGGAAGGGCGGCGAGGCAGTGCGCGCTCCACGGACTGGCGGGAGGGAGCCGGGGCGGAGGGGCGGCTCGCCGGCCAAGCAGAGCCCCCGAGTCTGGCTTGCAAAAAGCGGAGGGGCCTGACGGACTGTGTTCCGACAGCAAGCGCGACTTAGCGTCTGGGAGGTCATAAGTTAACAGCTCTGCTCAGAAAGCGGGAAGGCTGGAGGACAAAGGGAAGGAGAGCTGCTGAGCCCCCGGACGACAGAGCTCAGTTTGGTGGGGAACAAAGGCGCTCGCCAGCGCCATCTCCCCCGCCCATCCCGCAGCCAAAATCCCAAAGAGAACCAGTTCCTGCCAGGGAACTTGCTCGCTCCGCGCGCAAACACCCAACTCTGTGCTTCTGCGGAGCCAAACCTCCGGCAGCGGATCTGACTCCCTCCTGCTGCCACAGGGCCCCTCCTGAAGAGGATCACCTAAGGAGAAGCAAGCTAAGCCTGCCCCTCCTGCCCCTGTGCACCTTGCCTACCCACCCCAGCTAAGACGCCAGATCCCCAGCATCACAAGCCTGGCAGTGTGCAAGTAGCCCAGACAGGCCACCCCACCCCACAGTGAATCCCGCCCCTAGGAGAGGGGAAGAGAAGGCACCCACCAGTCTGACTGTGGACACAGCTGTGGGCTGGGGGCAGACATCAGGTCTGACAGCGGCTCCGCCCACGAACTCCAGTTATACACCACAGCACAGGGGAAGTGCCCTGCAGGTCCTCACCACGCCAGGGACTATCCAAAATGACCAAGCGGAAGAATTCCCCTCAGAAGAATCTCCAGGAAATAACAACAGCTAATGAGCTGATCAAAAAGGATTTAAACAATATAACAGAAAGTGAATTTAGAATAATAGTCATAAAATTAATCGCTGGGCTTGAAAACAGTATAGCTGACAGCAGAGAATCTCTTGCTACAGAGATCAAGGGACTAAGGAACAGTCACGAGGAGCTGAAAAACGCTTTAAACGAAATGCATAACAAAATGGAAACCACCACAGCTCGGATTGAAGAGGCAGAGGAGAGAATAGGTGAACTAGAAGATAAAGTTATGGAAAAAGAGGAAGCTGAGAAAAAGAGAGATAAAAAAATCCAGGAGTACGAGGGGAAAATTAGAGAACTAAGTGATACACTAAAAAGAAATAATATACGCATTATTGGTATCCCAGAGGAGGAAGAGAGAGGGAAAGGTGCTGAAGGGGTACTTGAAGAAATAATAGCTGAGAACTTCCCTGAACTGGGGAAGGAAAAAGGCATTGAAATCCAAGAGGCACAGAGAACTCCCTTCAGACGTAACTTGAATCGATCTTCTGCACGACATATCATAGTGAAACTGGCAAAATACAAGGATAAAGAGAAAATTCTGAAAGCAGCAAGGGGTAAACGTGCCCTCACATATAAAGGGAGACCTATAAGACTCGTGACTGATCTCTCTTTTGAAACTTGGCAGGCCAGAAAGAATTGGCACGAGATTTTCAGTGTGCTAGACAGAAAAAATATGCAGCCGAGAATCCTTTATCCAGCAAGTCTGTCATTTAGAATAGAAGGAGAGATAAAGGTCTTCCCAAACAAACAAAAACTGAAGGAATTTGTCACCACTAAACCAGCCCTACAAGAGATCCTAAGGGGGACCCTGTGAGACAAAGTACCAGAGACATCACTACAAGCATAAAACATACAGACATCACAATGACTCTAAACCCATACCTTTCTATAATAACACTGAATGTAAATGGATTAAATGCGCCAACCAAAAGACTTAGGGTATCAGAATGGATAAAAAAACAAGACCCATCTATTTGCTGTCTACAAGAGACTCATTTTAGACCTGAGGACACCTTTAGATTGAGAGTGAGGGGATGGAGATCTATTTATCATGCTACTGGAAGCCAAAAGAAAGCTGGAGTAGCCATCCTTATATCAGACAAACTAGACTTTAAATTAAAGGCTGTAACAAGAGATGAAGAAGGACATTATATAATAGTGACAGGGTCTATCCATCAGGAAGAGCTAACAATTATAAATGTCTATGCACCGAATACTGGAGCGCCCAAATATATAAAACAATTACTCATAAACATAAGCAACCTTATTGATAAGAATGTGGTAATTGCAGGGGACTTTAACACCCCACTTACAGAAATGGATAGATCAACTAGACACACGGTCAATAAAGAAACAAGGGCCCTGAATGAGACATTGGATCAGATGGACTTGACAGATATATTTAGAACTCTGCATCCCAAAGCAACAGAATATACTTTCTTCTCGAGTGCACATGGAACATTCTCCAAGATAGATCATATACTGGGTCACAAAACAGCCCTTCATAAGTTTACAAGAATTGAAATCATACCATGCATACTTTCAGACCACAATGCTATGAAGCTTGAAATCAACCACAGAAAAAAGTCTGGAAAACCTCCAAAAGCATGGAGGTTAAAGAACACCCTACTAACGAATGAGTGGGTCAACCAGGCAATTAGAGAAGAAATTAAAAAATATATGGAAACAAACGAAAATGAAAATACAACAATCCAAACGCTTTGGGATGCAGCGAAGGCAGTCCTGAGAGGAAAATACATTGCAATCCAGGCCTATCTCAAGAAACAAGAAAAATCCCAAATACAAAATCTAACAGCACACCTAAAGGAAATAGAAGCAGAACAGCAAAGGCAGCCTAAACCCAGCAGAAGAAGAGAAATCATAAAGATCAGAGCAGAAATAAACAATATAGAATCTAAAAAAACTGTAGAGCAGATCAACGAAACCAAGAGTTGGTTTTTTGAAAAAATAAACAAAATTGACAAACCTCTAGCCAGGCTTCTCAAAAAGAAAAGGGAGATGACCCAAATAGATAAAATCATGAATGAAAATGGAATGATTACAACCAATCCCTCAGAGATACAAACAATTATCAGGGAATACTATGAAAAATTATATGCCAACAAATTGGACAACCTGGAAGAAATGGACAAATTCCTGAACACCCACACTCTTCCAAAACTCAATCAGGAGGAAATAGAAAGCTTGAACAGACCCATCACCAGCGAAGAAATTGAATCGGTTATCAAAAATCTCCCAACAAATAAGAGTCCAGGACCAGATGGCTTCCCAGGGGAGTTCTACCAGACGTTTAAAGCAGAGATAATACCTATCCTTCTCAAGCTATTCCAAGAAATAGAAAGGGAAGGAAAACTTCCAGACTCATTCTATGAAGCCAGTATTACTTTGATTCCTAAACCAGACAGAGACCCAGTAAAAAAAGAGAACTACAGGCCAATATCCCTGATGAATATGGATGCAAAAATTCTCAATAAGATACTAGCAAATCGAATTCAACGGCATATAAAAAGAATTATTCACCATGATCAAGTGGGATTCATTCCTGGGATGCAGGGCTGGTTCAACATTCGCAAATCAATCAACGTGATACATCACATTAACAAAAAAAAGGAGAAAAACCATATGATCCTGTCAATCGATGCAGAAAAGGCCTTCGACAAAATCCAGCACCCTTTCTTAATAAAAACCCTTGAGAAAGTCGGGATAGAAGGAACATACTTAAAGATCATAAAAGCCATTTATGAAAAGCCCACAGCTAACATCATCCTCAACGGGGAAAAACTGAGAGCTTTTTCCCTGAGATCAGGAACACGACAGGGATGCCCACTCTCACCGCTGTTATTTAACATAGTGCTGGAAGTTCTAGCAACAGCAATCAGACAACAAAAGGAAATCAAAGGCGTCAAAATTGGCAAAGATGAAGTCAAGCTTTCGCTCTTTGCAGATGACATGATATTATACATGGAAAATCCGATAGACTCCACCAAAAGTCTGCTAGAACTGATACATGAATTCAGCAAAGTTGCAGGATACAAAATCAATGTACAGAAATCAGTTGCATTCTTATACACTAACAATGAAGCAACAGAAAGACAAATAAAGAAACTGATCCCATTCACAATTGCACCAAGAAGCATAAAATACCTAGGAATAAATCTAACCAAAGATGTAAAGGATCTGTATGCTGAAAACTATAGAAAGCTTTTGAAGGTAATTGAAGAAGATTTAAAGAAATGGAAAGACATTCCCTGCTCATGGATTGGAAGAATAAATATTATCAAAATGTCAATACTACCCAAAGCTATCTACACATTCAATGCAATCCCAATCAAAATTGCACCAGCATTCTTCTCGAAACTAGAACAAGCAATCCTAAAATTCATATGGAACCACAAAAGGCCCCGAATAGCCAAAGTAATTTTGAAGAAGAAGACCAAAGCAGGAGGCATCACAATCCCAGACTTTAGCCTCTACTACAAAGCTGTCATCATCAAGACAGCATGGTATTGGCACAAAAACAGACACATAGACCAATGGAATAGAATAGAAACCCCAGAACTAGACCCACAAACGTATGGCCAACTCATCTTTGACAAAGCAGGAAAAAACATCCAATGGAAAAAAGACAGTCTCTTTAACAAATGGTGCTGGGAGAACTGGACAGCAACATGCAGAAGGTTGAAACTAGACCACTTTCTCACACCATTCACAAAAATAAACTCAAAATGGATAAAGGACCTGAATGTGAGACAGGAAACCATCAAAACCTTAGAGGAGAAAGCAGGAAAAGACCTCTCTGACCTCAGCCGTAGCAATCTCTTACTCGACACATCCCCAAAGGCAAGGGAATTAAAAGCAAAAGTGAATTCCTGGGACCTTATGAAGATAAAAAGCTTCTGCACAGCAAAGGAAACAACCAACAAAACTAAAAGGCAACCAACGGAATGGGAAAAGATATTTGCAAATGACATATCGGACAAAGGGCTAGTATCCAAAATCTATAAAGAGCTCACCAAACTCCACACCCGAAAAGCAAATAACCCAGTGAAGACATGGGCAGAAAACATGAATAGACACTTCTCTAAAGAAGACATCCGGATGGCCAACAGGCACATGAAAAGATGTTCAGCGTCGCTCCTTATCAGGGAAATACAAATCAAAACCACACTCAGATATCACCTCACGCCAGTCAGAGTGGCCAAAATGAACAAATCAGGAGACTATAGATGCTGGAGAGGATGTGGAGAAACGGGAACCCTCCTGCACTGTTGGTGGGAATGCAAATTGGTGCAGCCGCTCTGGAAAGCAGTGTGGAGGTTCCTCAGAAAATTAAAAATAGACCTACCCTATGACCCAGCAATAGCACTGCTAGGAATTTATCCAAGGGACACAGGAGTACTGATGCATAGGGGTACTTGTACCCCAATGTTCATAGCAGCACTCTCAACAATAGCCAAATTATGGAAAGAGCCTAAATGTCCATCAACTGATGAATGGATAAAGAAATTGTGGTTTATATACACAATGGAGTACTACGTGGCAATGAGAAAAAATGAAATATGGCCTTTTGTAGCAACGTGGATGGAACTGGAGAGTGTGATGCTAAGTGAAATAAGCCATACAGAGAAAGACAGATACCATATGGTTTCACTCTTATGTGGATCCTGAGAAACTTAAGAGAAACCCATGGGGGAGGGGAACAAAAAAAAAAAAAAAAAGAAGAGGTTAGAGTGGGAGAGAGCCAAAGCATAAGAGACTGTTGAGAACTGAGAACAAACTAAGGGTTGATGGGGGGTGGGAGGGAGGAGAGGGTGGGTGATGGGTACTGAGGAGGGCACCTTTTGGGATGAGCACTGGGTGTTGTATGGAAACCAATTTGACAATAAATTTCATATAAAAAAAAAAAAAAATAAAAAAGAGAAGGCTTAATAGACTAATTCATAGGAAATGATATCTCTGAACTAGTTCCACTTTCACAAATAGACTTTATGATCTATTCAAACTAATTTTAAATTATTATTTTATCACCAAACAGTAGCCTCTATAATTAGCTTAAATTTTTTCTTTTATTTTAATTAAACATTTATTTCAATTCCAGTTAGTTAATATATAGTGTAATATTAGTTTGAGGTGTACAATATACTTATTCAACATCTCCATACATCACTTGTGCTCATCACAAGTGCACTCCTTAATCCCCATCATCTGTTTCACCATCCCCCATCCACCTCTCCTCTGCTAACCACCAGTTTGTTCTCTGTAGTTAAAACAGTATGTTTCTTGGCTTGCCTCTTTCTCTTTTTCTCCCCTATGATCCTTCGTTTGGTTTCTTAAGTTACACATATGAGTGAAATCATAGGATATTTGTCTTTCTCTACCTTATTTTATATAATAAACTTAATTTTTAATGGCCTCAAAATTTCTTTTTACTAGGTCTTATATGTATTAATTATAGAGTATTTTACACTGAATAACATATTCTGGTGTACTGTTTACCATAAACTAGAAGGGTAGATTTGATTTATCATATTATCAATTACAAGATAAAATACATGTTCTTCTTGATGGTGCTTTCTTCTCATGCTGCACTGCTGCCCTGAATTGCCGGGAATTTCACTACCAATCTACCAGTTGTTCAGTGATAATAGCTGCAAGATATTGAATGTTTGCTATGTTCACAGCACTGAGCTATGTCTTAACACAGATTGTTCTAATGCTTAATCTTATAAAATAGGTTTTATCATCTTCATTTTGTAGATGAGAAAACAGAAAGTGAAATATTAAGTAACTTTTCTAACTCCAAGAACTAACAAATGGCAAAGCCAGGATACAAAGCCAGACCTATCTAGCTCCTCTCTAGCTACCTCAAACTACCTCTCCAGGTAACCTATTGCTTCAATTCTTAAAGGGCCTGCATCCATCACCTTCTTACTTATTGATGATATTGAAGATTTTTTGAGTATTTAACTGTAACTGTATCTTTTTTTAAGTTTATTGATTTATTTTGAGAGAGAGAGAGAGAGAGAGAGAGAGAGAGAGAGAGATGGTGAGCAGGGTAGGGACAGAGAGAGAGGAGAGAGAGAATCCCAAGGAGGCTCGGTGCTGTCAGCACAGAGATCATGACCTGATCTGAAAACAAGAGTCCTATGCTTAACCGACTGAGTCATCCAGGCGCCCCAAACCATATTTTTTTATATGAATGAGTGGCTGATTAAAAATGTTCATAAAATTACTTGGCACTCATTTTGAACCCACATGGGCTCTGTTTTGGTCAACCGGTTTCTGGGACCACTTACTATCTTTTGGAATCTCTCTTTGAGAGTTATGGACTGACCTTTAACAATTCCAAGTACCTTGAGACACCATGCTAGATGGGTCAAAATAAGCCCACCACTCAACTCTTCTAATTGAGCCCAGGCTTTCTGCTGTTACTATGAAGGGTTCACATAAGAGATTGATGCTGTTTCAGACCCTCCATACCAGCCCATCTAAATGTTTAATTCTACCAAGTGACCCTAGTGCATATCAGGTGGAGGAGAAAAAAACACCTTGCTATGCTCTGTCCAAATTCCTGATGTACACAATTATGAGATATCATAAACTATACTTGATTTGGTTGGAAAGATCTGAGCTGGATATAGCTGGATGCTATAATGGTATGACACTCTGGGGGGCATCAGTTGGGGTGAGTTTATTTTGCATGCAGAAGGAGAGTTGCTTATTGAAAGGATCCACTAATTAAAGTTCTTATTAAGAACTCTTCCCTCTCTTTCATTCCAAAAGTAATGATTGGTGATGTTACAATGTTCCCATAGAGTAAAATGGTTAACAAAGATTCACTAGGAAACCTGTCTTTGTTTTTTTGTTTTGTTTTGAGTTTTTGGTTTGTTTTGGTTTGTTTTTAACACATTCAGACCCTTGGAAAGGGCTCAAATATGTAGACTTCAATTGTAAAATAGCTCTGAGATCCCCTGCAGGAGATAGTCAAGGCAAAAGAACACAAAGAAAGAAAAATAAAGCAAAGCGTATTTTATCTTTTATACAGTGGAATATTTCCCACATTTTATGATGAGTTTCTGCATTTCTCTACAATAATAAGGCAATTTGCATTAAATCGTGTCAGTGTGCCAAAAATAAAGTCACGACACAAGTACCAAGAAAAAAGTATCTAAAAGTATAGCTTGCTATTCTTAATTTTATATTATATTTGCCTGTGATCTTCAACAAGAAAATTAATATTTATCATTTGATTTTAACAACTACATAGAAAACATTAAATAAAGCTTGTCATTCATTTTAGCATAAAATTAATATCAAAATTTTGTTTTAAGTAATATTTTCAAGATAGAAGTATTTATTTCTTCATGTTGAAATTATGATAAGAAAAATTTTCATTACCACATTGCTATTGCTTACACGGATTTATTTTTTACATTTTTTACCCAGATATATAAAATGTGCAAGAAGTCAAGAAAAATCTGAGAAAAGTCATGAACATCAGAATTTCCACATGTAGTAAAATGTTCAGAATGTCAGTTGTATGAGCCAAAGTTTAAGTAATTAAGTACAAAAGGAGTAAGTCATAAGACTGCTCATAATGAGTATTATATTTCCCACCCTTTAAATTTTCTATGTATATGTAGATAAGAAACCATGATTTCTGATTGCCCATTTTCCACTAGATACATATTCAGGTGCATAATTACTACATTTAAGAAAATTCTGAAAAATGCAGAGGGCCTTTTTAATAGGTTCTGGTACCAATTACAATGTGGGTAGTGGTGTAGAGGTGGTTTCCCATACCAACAAGCAATTCTCAGACACCGAGTGTCCTATGATTTAACTCAATTCTGACACTATCTACCCTGAGAGAGGACCAGATTCCACAGGTTAAATGTTTCATCCTACAAATCTGTGTACCACACCCCATGGTCCCTGCCCAAACTTCAGACAGCAGCCAAAAGCCTGGGGTGATACCTGTGCTTCTGACCACTGGCTTTCTAAATTTTTTTAATTTTAATTTTTTTAATTTACATCCAAATTAGTTAGCATATAGTGCAACAATGATTTCAGGAGTAGATTCCTTAGTGCCTCTTATCCATTTGGCCCATCCCCCCTCCCAAACCCCTTCCAGTAACTCTCTGTTTGTTCTCCATATTTATGAGTCTCTTCTGTTTTGTCCCACTCCCTGTTTTTGTATTATTTTTGTTTCCCTTATGTTCATCTGTTTTGTCTCTTAAAGTCCTCATATGAGTGAAGCCATATGATATTTGTCTTTCTCTAATTTTGCTTAGCATAATACCCTCCAGTTCCATCCACATAGTTGCAAATAGCAAGATTTCATTCTTTTTGGTTGCTGAGTAATACTCCATTGTGTGTGTGTGTGTGTGTGTGTGTGTGTGTGTGTGTGTGTATACACATACACACACACACACACACACGCACATATATACCACATCTTCTTTATACATTCATCCATCCAAGGACATTTGGGCTCTTTCCATACTTTGGCTATTGTTGATAGTGCTGCTTTAAACATAGGGGTGCATGTGTCCCTTTGAAACAGCACACCTGTATCCCATGGATAAATGTCGAGTAGTGCAATTGCTGGGTTGTACGGTAGTTCTGTTTTTAGTTTTTTGAGGAACCCCCATACTCTTTTCCAGAGTGGCTGCACCAGCTTGCATTCCCACCAACAATGCAAAAAAGATACTCTTGTCCACATCCTCGCCAACATCTATTGTTGCCTGAGTTGTTCATGTTAGCCATTCTGACAAGTGTAAGGTGGTATCTCATTGTGGTTTTGATTTGTATTTGCCTGATGCTGAGTGATGTTGAGCATTTTTTCATGTGTTGGTTGGCCATCTGGATGTCTTCTTTGGAGAAGTGTCTCTTCATGTCTTTTTCCCATTTCTTCACTGGATTCTTTGTTTTTTGGGTGTTGAGTTTGATATGTTCTTTATACATTTTGGATGCTAACCCTTTAGCTGATATGTCATTTGCAAATATCTTCTCCCATTCTGTTGGTTGCCTTTTAGTTTTGCTGATTGTTTCCTTCACTGTGTAGAAGCTTTTTATTTTGATGAGGTCCCAGTAGTTCCTTTTTGCTTTTGTTTCCCTTGCCTCCAGAGACGTGTTGAGTAAGAAGTTGCTGCGGCCAAGATCAAAGAGGTTTTTGCCTGCTTTCTCCTCGAGGATTTTGATGGCTCCTTGTCCTACATTTAGGTCGTTCATCCATTTTGAGTTTATTTTTGTGTATGGTGTAAGAAAGTGGTCCAGGTTCATTCTTCTGCACGTCACTGTCCAGTTTTCCCAGCACCACTTGCTGAAGAGACTGTCTTTATTCCATTGGATATTCTTTCCTGCTTTGTCCAAGATTAGTTGGCCATACGTTGGTGGGTCCATTTCTGGGTTCTCTATTCTGTTCGGTTGATCTGAGTGTCTGTTCCTGTGCCAGTACCATAGTGTCCTGATGATTACAACATTGTAGTGTAGCTTGAAGTCTGGGATTGTGATGCCTCCTGCTTTGGTTTTCTTTTTCAAGATTGCTTTGGCTATTTGGGATCTCTTCTGGTTCCATACAAATTTTAGGATTATTTGTTCTATCTCTGTGAAGTTTGCTGGTGTTGTTTTGATGGGGATTGCTTTGAAAATGTAGATTGCTTTGGGTAGTATTGGCATTTTAACAATATTTGTTCTTCCTATCCAGGATCATGGAATCTTTTTCTTTTTCTTTCTTTCTTTCTTTCTTTCTTTCTTTCTTTCTTTCTTTCTTTCTTTCTTTCTTTTTCTGCATGGTGTGTGTGTGTGTGTGTGTGTGTGTGTGTGTGCGTGTGTGTGTGTGTGTGTTTCTGTGTGTGTGTGTGTCTTCTTCAGTTTCTTTCAGAAGCTTTCTATAATTGTCAGTGTACAGATTTTTCACCTCTTTGGTTAGATTTATTCCTAGATATTTCATGGGTTTTGGTGCAGATGTAAATGGGATCAATTCCTTGATTTCTCTTTCTGTTTCATTGTTAGTGTATAGGAATGCAACTGATTTCTGTGTGTTGATTTTATATCCTGCAACTTTGCTGAATTCGTGAATCAATTCTAGCAGTTTTTTGGTGGACTCCTTTGGGTTTTCCATATAGAGAATCATGTCATCTGAGAAAAGTGAAAGTTTGGCCACATCCTGGCCGATTTGGATGCCTTTTATTCTCTGTGTTGTCTGATTGCATAGGCTAAGACTTCCAATAGTATGCTGAGTAACAGTGGCCAGAGTGGACATCCCTGACTTGTTCCTGACCTTAGGGGAAAAGCTCTCAGTTTTTCCCCATTGAGGATATTAGTGTTGGGTAGTTCATATATGGTTTTTATGATCTCGAGGTATGCTCCCTCTATCCCTACCTTCTTGAAGCTTTTTATCAAGAAAGGATGCTGTATTTTGTCAAATGCTTTCTCTGCATCTATTGAGAGGATCATATGGTTCTTGTCCTTTCTTTTATTGATGTGATGAATCATGTTAACTGTTTTGTGGATATTGAACCAGCCCTGCCTCCCAGGTATAAATCCCACTTGGTCATGGTGAATAATTTTTTTAATGTACTGTTGGATCCGGTTGGCTAATATCTTGTTGAGGACTTTTGCATCTCTGTTCGTCAGGGAAATTGGTCTATAGTTCTCCTTTTTAGTAGGGTCTCTGCCTGGTTTTAGAATCAAGGTAATGCTGGCTTCATAGAAAGAGTTTGGCAGTTTTCCTTCCGTTTTTATTTTTTGAAACAGTTTCAAGAGAATAGGTATTAACTCTTCCTTAAATGATTGGTAGAATTCCCCTGGAAAGCCATCTGGCCATGGACTTTGTTTTTTGGGAGATTTTTGATTACTAAATCGATTTCCTTACTGGTTATGGGTCTGTTCAAATTTTCTATTTCTTCCTGTTTCAGTTTTTTTTTTTATTTTTTTAAATTTTTTTTTTTCAACGTTTATTTATTTTTTGGGACAGAGAGAGACAGAGCATGAACGGGGGAGGGGCAGAGAGAGAGGGAGACACAGAATCAGAAACAGGCTCCAGGCTCTGAGCCATCAGCCCAGAGCCTGACGCGGGGCTCGAACTCACGGAGTGCGAGATCGTGACCTGGCTGAAGTCGGACGCTTAACCGACTGCGCCACCCAGGCGCCCCCTTCCTGTTTCAGTTTTGATAGAGTATATGTTTCTAGAGATTTGTCCATTTCTTCAAGATTGCCCATTTTACTGGCATATAATCGCTCATAATAGCCTCTTATTATTGTTTTTATTTCTGCTGTGTTGGTTGTGATCTCTCCTCTTTCATTCTGGATTTTATTTATTTGGGTCCTTTCTTTTTTCTTTTTGATCAGACTGGCTAGTGGCTTATCAGTTTTTTTAATTCTTTCAAGGAACCAGCAGGAACCAGGATGAAATGTTCTGAATGTCTGTTAAGTCCATCTGGTCCAGTGTGTCATTCAAAGCCATTGTTTCCTGGTTGATTTTTTGATTAGATGATCTGTTCATTGCTGTGAGTGGGGTGTTGAAGTATCCTACTATTATGGTACTAGTATCGATGAGTTTCTTTATATTTGTGAGTGAAAAATTTATATATTTGGGTGCTCGCACACTTGGCACATAAATGTTTGCAATTGTTAGGTCTTCTTGGTGGATAGACCCCTTAATTATCATATGTCCTTCTGCATCTCTTGATACAGTCTTTTTTAAAGTCTAGATCGTCTGATATAAGTATGTCTACTCTGGCTTTCTTTTGTTGACCATTAGCATAATAGATGGTTCTCCATATATGTATATACATATAAATATAAAGATATATATATATATATATATATATATATATATATATATATATATATTTTCTCCCCTTAAAATTTCTTGAAGTGCTGGTTTAGGTGGTCAAAACTCCTTTAGTTTTTATTTGTCTGGGAAACTTCTTATCTCTCCTTCTATTTTGAATGACAGCCTTGCTGGATAAAGAATTCTTAGCTGCATATTTTTCTAATCCAGCACATTAAATACCTCCTGCCACTCTTTTCTGGCCTGCCAAGTTTCTGTGGATAGGTCTCTTGCAAACTTGATCTGTTTTCCCTTGTAGGTAAGGGACTGATTTTCCCTGGCTGCTTCCATGATTCTCACCTTGCCTGAGTGTTTTGTCAATTGGACTATGATATGCCTTGTTGATGGTTGGTTTTATTGAATCTAATGGAGGTCCCCTGCACTTCCTGGATTTTGATGTCTGTGTCTTTCCCCAGGTTAGGAAAGTTTTCCGCTATGATTTGCTCACATAACCCTTCTATCCCTATTTCTCTGTCTTCCTCTCCTGGGACCCCTGTGATTCTGATGTTGTTCCTTTTTAATGAGTCACTGATTTCTATAATTCTTAAATAATGCTCTTTTGCCTTCATCCCCCTTTTGTTTTCTGCTTCATTATTCTCTATAAGTTTGTCCTCTATACCACTGATTCTCTGTTCTGCCTCATCCATCCTTGCTGCCGCTACATCCATCCGTGATTGCAGCTCAGTTATAGCATTTTTAATTTCATTCTGGCTGTTTTTTAATTCTGTTATCTCTGCAGAAAGGGATTTTAGTCTATTTTTGACTCCAGCTAGTATTCTTTTTATCGTGATTCTAAATTCTGGTTCAGACATCTTGCTTGTAACTGTGTTGGTTAAATCCCTGGCTGTCATTTCTTTGTGCTTTTTCTCTTGGTGGGAATTCCTTTGTTTTGTCATTTTGAAGGGAGAAAAGGAATTAATGAGGTAGAAAAAATTAACATTAAAATAAATTAAAATTAAAATGTTAAATTTAAAAAATTAAACACACACACACAAATCGAATAAATGATGCTAGATCCTAGGTGTGTTTTGGTCTGGTGTTGAAAGTGGCTTCATAGAAGGGTAGGAAGGGCAGCGAGGCGGTGCGCGCTCCGCGGACTGGCGGGAGGGAGCCGGGGAGGAGGGGCGTCTCGCCGGCCAAGCAGAGTCCCCGAGTCTGGCTTGCAAAAAGCGGAGGGGCCTGACGGACTGTGTTCCGACAGCAAGCACGACTTAGCGGCTGGGAGGTCATAAGTTAACAGCTCTGCTCAGAAAGCGGGAAGGCTGGAGGACAAAGGGAAGGAGAGCTGCTGAGCCCCCGGACGACAGAGCTCAGTTTGGTGGGGAACAAAGGCGCTCGCCAGCGCCATCTCCCCCGCCCATCGCCCAGCCAAAATCCCAAAGAGAACCAGTTCCTGCCAGGGAACTTGCTCGCTCCGCCCAAACACCCAACTCTGCGCTTCTGCGGAGCCAAACCTCTGGAAGTGGATCTGACTCCCTCCTGCTGCCACAGAGCCCCTCCTGGAGTGGATAACCTAAGGAGAAGTGAGCTAAGCTGCCCCTCCTGCCCCTGTGTACCTTGCCTACCCACCCCAGCTAAGACGCCAGATCCCCAGCATCACAAGCCTGGCAGTGTGCAAGTAGCCCAGATGGGCCATCCCACCCCACAGTGAATCCCGCCCCTAGGAGAGGGGAAGAGAAGGCACACACCAGTCTGACTGTGGCCCCAGCGGTGGGCTGGGGGCAGACATCAGGTCTGACTGTGGCTCCGCCCACCAACTCCAGTTATACACCACAGCACAGGGGAAGTGCCCTGCAGGTCCTCACCACGCCAGGGACTATCCAAAATGACCAAGCGGAAGAATTCCCCTCAGAAGAATCTCCAGGAAATAACAACAGCTAATGAGCTGATCAAAAAGGATTTAAATAATATAACAGAAAGTGAATTTAGAATAATAGTCATAAAATTAATCGCTGGGCTTGAAAACAGTATAGCTGACAGCAGAGAATCTCTTGCTACAGAGATCAAGGGACTAAGGAACAGTCACGAGGAGCTGACAAACGCTTTAAACGAAATGCATAACAAAATGGAAACCACCACGGCTCGGATTGAAGAGGCAGAGGAGAGAATAGGTGAACTAGAAGATAAAGTTATGGAAAAAGAGGAAGCTGAGAAAAAGAGAGATAAAAAAATCCAGGAGTATGAGGGGAAAATTAGAGAACTAAGTGATACACGAAAAAGAAATAATATACGCATAATTGGTATCCCAGAGGAGGAAGAGAGAGGGAAAGGTGCTGAAGGGGTACTTGAAGAAATAATAGCTGAGAACTTCCCTGAAGTGGGGAAGGAAAAAGGCATTGAAATCCAAGAGGCACAGAGAACTCCCTTCAGACGTAACTTGAATCGATCTTCTGCACGACATATCATAATGAAACTGGCAAAATACAAGGATAAAGAGAAAATTCTGAAAGCAGCAAGGGGTAAACGTGCCCTCACATATAAAGGGAGACCTATAAGACTCGTGACTGATCTCTCTTTTGAAACTTGGCAGGCCAGAAAGAATTGGCACGAGATTTTCAGTGTGCTAGACAGAAAAAATATGCAGCCGAGAATCCTTTATCCAGCAAGTCTGTCATTTAGAATCGAAGGAGAGATAAAGGTCTTCCCAAACAAACAAAAACTGAAGGAATTTGTCACCACTAAACCAGCCCTCCAAGAGATCCTAAGGGGGACCCTGTGAGACAATGTACCAGAGACATCACTACAAGCATAAAACATACAGACATCACAATGACTCTAAACCCATATCTTTCTATAATAACACTGAATGTAAATGGACTATATGTGCCAACCAAAAGACAGAGGGTATCAGAATGGATAAAAAAACAAGACCCATCTATTTGCTGTCTACAAGAGACTCATTTTAGACCTGAGGACACCTTTAGATTGAGAGTGAGGGGATGGAGAACTATTTATCATGCTACTGGAAGCCAAAAGAAAGCTGGAGTGGCCATACTTATATCAGACAAACTAGACATTAAATTAAAGGCTGTAACAAGAGATGAAGAAGGACATTATATAATAGTGACAGGGTCTATCCATCAGGAAGAGCTAACAATTATAAATGTGTATGCGCCGAATACCGGAGCGCCCAAATATATAAAACAATTACTCATAAACAGAAGCAACCTTATTGATAAGAATGTGGTAATTGCAGGGGACTTTAACACCCCACTTACAGAAATGGATAGATCATCTAGACACACGGTCAATAAAGAAACAAGGGCCCTGAATGAGACATTGGATCAGATGGACTTGACAGATATATTTAGAACTCTGCATCCCAAAGCAACAGAATACACTTTCTTCTCGAGTGCACATGGAACATTCTCCAAGATAGATCATATACTGGGTCACAAAACAGCCCTTCATAAGTTTACAAGAATTGAAATCATACCATGCATACTTTCAGACCACAATGCTATGAAGCTTGAAATCAACCACAGAAAAAAGTCTGGAAAACCTCCAAAAGCATGGAGGTTAAAGAACACCCTACAAACGAATGAGTGGGTCAACCAGGCAATTCGAGAAGAAATTAAAAACTATATGGAAACAAACGAAAATGAAAATACAACAATCCAAACGCTTTGGGACGCAGCGAAGGCAGTCCTGAGAGGAAAATACATTGCAATCCAGGCCTATCTCAAGAAACAAGAAAAATCCCAAATACAAAATCTAACAGCACACCTAAAGGAACTAGAAGCAGAACAGCAAAGGCAGCCTAAACCCAGCAGAAGAAGAGAAATCATAAAGATCAGAGCAGAAATAAACAATATAGAATCTAAAAAAACTGTAGAGCAGATCAACGAAACCAAGAGTTGGTTTTTTGAAAAAATAAACAAAATTGACAAACCTCTAGCCAGGCTTCTCAAAAAGAAAAGGGAGATGACCCAAATAGATAAAATCATGAATGAAAATGGAATGATTACAACCAATCCCTCAGAGATACAAACAATTATCAGGGAATACTATGAAAAATTATATGGCAACAAATTGGACAACCTGGAAGAAATGGACAAATTCCTGAACACCCACACTCTTCCAAAACTCAATCAGGAGGAAATAGAAAGCTTGAACAGACCCATCACCAGCGAAGAAATTGAATCGGTTATCAGAAATCTCCCAACAAATAAGAGTCCAGGACCAGATGGCTTCCCAGGGGAGTTCTACCAGACGTTTAAAGCAGAGATAATACCTATCCTTCTCAAGCTATTCCAAGAAATAGAAAGGGAAGGAAAACTTCCAGACTCATTCTATGAAGCCAGTATTACTTTGATTCCTAAATCCAGACAGAGACCCAGTAAAAAAAGAGAACTACAGGCCAATATCCCTGATGAATATGGATGCAAAAATTCTCAATAAGATACTAGCAAATCGAATTCAACGGCATATAAAAAGAATTATTCACCATGATCAAGTGGGATTCATTCCTGGGATGCAGGGCTGGTTCAACATTCGCAAATCAATCAACGTGATACATCACATTAACAACAAAAAAGAGAAAAACCATATGATCCTGTCAATCGATGCAGAAAAGGCCTTTGACAAAATCCAGCACCGTTTCTTAATAAAAACCCTTGAGAAAGTCGGGATAGAAGGAACATACTTAAAGATCATAAAAGCCATTTATGAAAAGCCCACAGCTAACATCATCCTCAACGGGGAAAAACTGAGAGCTTTTTCCCTGAGATCAGGAACACGACAGGGATGCCCACTCTCACCGCTGTTGTTTAACATAGTGCTGGAAGTTCTAGCATCAGCAATCAGACAACAAAAGGAAATCAAAGGCATCCAAATTGGCAAAGATGAAGTCAAGCTTTCGCTTTTTGCAGATGACATGATATTATACATGGAAAATCCGATAGACTCCACCAAAAGTCTGCTAGAACTGATACATGAATTCAGCCAAGTTGCAGGATACAAAATCAATGTACAGAAATCAGTTGCATTCTTATACACTAACAATGAAGCAACAGAAAGACAATAAAGAAACTGATCCCATTCACAATTGCACCAAGAAGCATAAAATACCTAGGAATAAATCTAACCAAAGATGTAAAGGATCTGTATGCTGAAAACTATGGAAAGCTTATGAAGGTAATTGAAGAAGATTTAAAGAAATGGAAAGACATTCCCTGCTCATGGGTTGGAAGAATAAATATTGTCAAAATGTCAATACTACCCAAAGCTATCTACACATTCAATGCAATCCCAATCAAAATTGCACCAGCATTCTTCTCGAAACTAGAACAAGCAATCCTAAAATTCATATGGAACCACAAAAGGCCCCGAATAGCCAAAGGAATTTTGAAGAAGAAGACCAAAGCAGGAGGCATCACAATCCCAGTCTTTAGCCTCTACTACAAAGCTGTCATCATCAAGACAGCATGGTATTGGCACCAAAACAGACACATAGACCAATGGAATAGAATAGAAACCCCGGAACTAGACCCACAAACGTACGGCCAACTCATCTTTGACAAAGCAGGAAAGAACATCCAATGGAAAAAAGACAGTCTCTTTAACAAATGGTGCTGGGAGAACTGGACAGCAACATGCAGAAGGTTGAAACTAGACCACTTTCTCACACCATTCACAAAAATAAACTCAAAATGGATAAAGGACCTGAATGTGAGACAGGAAACCATCAAAACCTTAGAGGAGAAAGCAGGAAAAGACCTCTCTGACCTCAGCCGTAGCAATCTCTTACTCGACACATCCCCAAAGGCAAGGGAATTAAAAGCAAAAGTGAATTACTGGGACCTTATGAAGATACAAAGCTTCTGCACAGCAAAGGAAACAACCAACAAAACCAAAAGGCAACCAACGGAATGGGAAAAGGTATTTGCAAATGACATATCGGACAAAGGGCTAGTATCCAAAATCTATAAAGAGCTCACCAAACTCCACACCCGAAAAGCAAATAACCCAGTTAAAGAAATGGGCAGAAAACATGAATAGACACTTCTCTAAAGAAGACATCCGGATGGCCAACAGGCACATGAAAAGATGTTCAGCGTCGCTCCTTATCAGGGAAATACAAATCAAAACCACACTCAGGTATCACCTCACGCCAGTCAGAGTGGCCAAAATGAACAAATCAGGAGACTATAGATGCTGGAGAGGATGTGGAGAAACGGGAACCCTCTTGCACTGTTGGTGGGAATGCAAATTGGTGCAGCCGCTCTGGAAAGCAGTGTGGAGGTTCCTCAGAAAATTAAAAATAGACCTACCCTATGACCCAGCAATAGCACTGTTAGGAATTTATCCAAGGGACACAGGAGTACTGATGCATAGGGGCACTTGTACCCCAATGTTCATAGCAGCACTCTCAACAATAGCCAAATTATGGAAAGAGCCTAAATGTCCATCAACTGATGAATGGATAAAGAAATTGTGGTTTATATACACAATGGAATACTACGTGGCAATGAGAAAAAATGAAATCTGGCCTTTTGTAGCAACGTGGATGGAACTGGAGAGTGTGATGCTAAGTGAAATGAGCCATACAGAGAAAGACAGATACCATATGGTTTCACTCTTATGTGGATCCTGAGAAACTTAACAGGAACCCATGGGGGAGGGGAAGGAAAAAAAAAAAAAAAAAGAGGTTAGAGTGGGAGAGAGCCAAAGCATAAGAGACTGTTGAGAACTGAGAACAAACTAAGGGTTGATGGGGGGTGGGAGGGAGGAGAGGGTGGGTGATGGGTATTGAGGAGGGCACCTTTTGGGATGAGCACTGGGTGTTGTATGGAAACCAATTTGACAATAAATTTCATATATAAATAAAAAAATAAATAAATAAAAAAAAAGAAAGTGGCTTCATAGATTAAAGAAAAAAGGGGCAAAAAAAGGAAATCATTTCAATATTTGAACAAATGAATACACTGTAGTAGACTAAAGTGAGTGAAATGAAGGATGTAAAGTAGAATTTGGAAAAACTTACACAAAAGTAAAGAATGTAGTAGAAAAAATTAAAGAAAATATTTTTAATGAAAATTAAAAGTAAATATGAATTTTTCATGAAAAAGAAACAAAAAAGGGAAAAAAGAAAAAAATGGAAATCCTATGAAAATTTGAAAAAGTGAATACACTGTAGTAGACTAAAATAAAATGATGGAGGTTAAATAGAATTTGAAAAAAATTACATAAAAGCAAAATACATAGTAAAAAAATTAAAAATATTTTTAATACAAATTGAAAATAAAAATGAATTTTTTCTCTGTCTTTATTCAAGAAAAAGAAAAATGAACAAGAGAAAAAAAAAAGAAAATTGAATAGATGGACCAGCAAACAGATTGAAGTAAGACTGAAATTACTTCATTTTCCCCTAGACGTCAGACTATGAAGCGCTTTATATACCATAAAGTAAGCCGGCGTGAGACTTGTGTTCTTGAAGAGCAAGGTTGTCCCAGTTGGGTGGGGTGTAGTATAATGGCTCCGTTCTCCACTAGATGGCGCTGCTAGCCTACTGGGGTGGATTTTGGTGCTTGTAGGTGCATATACACATGTGCAGGAGCAGTGAAAATGGTGTCACCCAGCTTCCCAGTCTCTAGTATCAGAACTCTAACTCTGTTCTCCCTGATCAGCAATTGCACACCCCTTTGTCTTCAGCTTTCATCCACTCCCCAATTTTACACTATCCATGACCAAGCCCCAGGCAGTGCCTCTCTCTCGAGTTTTGTCTCATATGTGGGTGTTTTTCCCAACCTCTTGCTTCTGAGGGACTGTGGCTTTGACCTGTTCTGCCCCTCTTTGGGAGGGTCTCACTGAGCAGTGGCTGAATGCCAGCTGCACTCAGGAGACTTCGTGTTATTGTGCTGCTGCCGGTGCCCCAAGACTGCGGCCAGGTGCCAGCCCTCCCCAGAAAAAGTTCTCAAGATATTGTAGCAGCAGCATTTCAGGGATTATGGAAAATCACAACAGGCATCTGGCACCAGGCTTCACCCTTAATGACTTTGTTCCAGCACCAGCGAATGTGGCTGTTCTCTGGGGTCTGCTGGGACCAGGTGGCCTCCACAATCTCTACAAAATGTCCTTCCAGCAGTGGAACCGCTTTTCTCCATGTGGCCATGTGGGGGGCTAGACCCCACTCTGTTCCTGGGGATTCGCCCTTCCCACCAGAGCGCCACCAGGTATAAAGCTGAGGAGTTGCAGACTCCTCGCTCCCCTTGTTTACAGTCTGAATGGAATTTTTTTTTATTTTTTTTTTAACGTTTATTTATTTTTGAGACAGAGAGAGACAGAACATGAATGGGGGAGGGTCAGAGAGAGGGAGACACAGAATCTGAAACAGGCTCCAGGCTCTGAGCTGTCAGCACAGAGCCCGACGCGGGGCTCGAACTCACGGACCATGAGATCATGACCTGAGCTGAAGCCGGCCGCCCAACCGACTGAGCCACCCAGGCTCCCCTGGTCTGAATGGAATTTAAACCCTCTCCTTTCTCCTTTCTCCATTAAAAAAAATTTTTTTTAATGTTTTATTTATTTTTGAGACAGAGAGAGACAGAGAATGAATGGAGGAGGGTCAGAGAGAGAGGGAGACACAGAATCTGAAGCAGGCTCCAGGCTCTGAGCTGTCAGCACAGAGCCCAACACAGGGCTCAAACTCACGGACCGTGAGATCATGACCTGAGCCAAAGTTGGACGCTGAACCGACTGAGCCACCCAGGCGCCCCTCCTTTCTCCATTTTTAGTTTAGTTCCTGAGACTTTCAATTTTCCACCTTCTTACCTGCTTTTGGGTAGGGATGCTTTTCCTGTATTTCCCCCTTCCCCAGTCTCCATCCTCTCTCCATGCAAAGGCGACTCCCTGCCCTTCGCAGCTTCTCTCTCCCCAAGTTCATCTCTCCACGCCACGGACCTGGTGAATTCTGTGGTTCAGGTTGTGCAGATTGTTGTGTTAATCCTCAGATCAGTTTTCTAAGTGTGCAGGGTGGTTTAGTGTTGGTGTGGCTGTATTTCATGGATGTGAGACACACAAAAAACTTCCATACTGTTCTGCCATTTTGGCTCCCCTTCCTGACCACTGGCTTTCAATCAGAGGTTCCCAAGACCCTCTCCCTGTCTTCCATTAATTTACTAGAGTGGTTCACAGAACTAAGAGAAATGTCTTACTTTCTAGATTATGGATTTATTATTAAAAGATATAGCTTAGTGGCAGCCAGGAATTAGAGAAACGTAGGACGTCATGGGGAAAGGGTACAGAGCTCCAATGCCCTCTCCAGGTGTGCTGCTCCACGTGTTCACCAATCTGGATGTTCTCCAAACTTTGTCCTTTTGGGTTTTTATGGAAACTTCATTACATAGTCATGGCTGATAAAATTATTGGCCACTGGTGATTGCTTTAACCTCCAGCCCTCATTCCCTACTTGGAAGTTAAGGGGGTAGTGAAAGTTCCAACCGTCCAATCACAGGATTGGTTCCAAGGGCAACTGTCCCCCCCATACTTAGGTTACCTAAAGGGCTTTCCGGAAGTCACCTCATTAACATAAAAGAAGACTTTTTCATCCCGCTTATCACATGGAATTCCAAGGGTTTTAGGATCTTTGTGCTGGAACAATGGAAGACTGATTATATATTTCTTATTATAAATCACAATATTACCCTTTTTATTATGATTATGCATGGTATTCTGGGTTGTACATCATAATTCCATCACATCAAAAGAAAGTAGCAATAGATGTTTAGTAAAAACCCTCTATTTGCAATAGGTTGGGAGATGAGTAGTTATGATAATTAATTTTAAACTTTCTCTTGACTTTGTGACAAACCATGTTCCTACACAAACTCCAGAAAGGAGAGTTTACCTTAGGGGGAAAAAACATAAAGAAATATAACATTTAGTAACTAGCAACTGCTGGAGTTATGTCTTTAAGGGAAGCAAAATATACCACTTTGACATACTGATTATTTTGAATTAAAGTTAAGAAATAGCCAGTTTTAAGAAGGACAGTCTGACCCCCTCTATGTCACTCTGAAAACAGGATATAAATCTCTCATGTGAAAGTTACCCTCCTTGTACCAAAAAGGTAGAAGGCATCCTTGTCACCAGGGAGAGGAAATTCAGGGACTAGAAACTTGTATGAACAAAGCTTGTTACTTCTTCACTAATTACTACCCCAAACCCAAACTTCTTTATCTTGTTAATTCTTCACAAATTTATTGTTTCTTTGTCAAAAAAGTATAAAAGCTACCTGCTTTGGTCATTTCTTTCAGTCTCATATTTTTATGGGCTCCTGTACATAGCAAATTAAATTTGTTTTTTTTGTTAATCTGGCAAAGAACCCAGAAAATGGAGGAAGGAAAAAGTTTTCCTCTCTTACAATATATTATTAGACTTATGGCAAATATTAAGACTGCATTGCACAACTGCATTTTCAGGAAACACCTAATTATAATTTACTAGTGGGGAAGCAGGATGGGAGGGGATAACATTTCTGTCATTATAGAAAAAGTATTAGAAGGCCACTTTGTTATTGTTTGTTTTGTGTAGCAACAATTGGGAGATTATATACTTTACAAAGACCTGTTTCTTAGATTTTAGGTGTGCCTTATTTATGTAATATTTCTTAAAATTTGCATATGAAACAACTGAGAATTTTGTCACTTAAAACTTATTTTGGATATCCCAGAAGATATATTACTAGTTACATAAACCCTTCTTTATAAGTTGGTAAGATTTTTATGCTTATATTGATGAAGTCATTATTTTTCCCCCTCTACACTTTAATTTTTTTTAATGTTTATTTACTTTTGAGAGAGAGAGAGACAGTGAGAGCAAGCAGAGACGGAGACACAGACTCCCAAGCAGCTTTCAGGCTCTGAGCTGTCAGCAGAGTCCAACATGGGTCTCGAATCATGAATGGTGAGATCATGACCTAAGCCTTAGTCAGTTGCTTAACTGACTGAGCCCCCAGGTGCCCCTCTTTAAATTTCTAAGTTCAGGAACATTATTACAGAGTATAAACCTCTATTTCACATTTTTATTACTCATTTTTTAATGTACCTTCAACTCAAAGTCTAAACAAAAATGTTATACTGAATTTTTCCATAGCCTAGTTACAAACTTGTGAATAATTTGGGCATCTTGTAACCCTCCCCGTTATATCACGGAGCCATTTCAATCAGTCCTGCATGCTGATGATTTCCAAATCAGATCTCCAAATCCCATCTCCCCATAATATACAAATTTCTATTTCCAGCTGGCTTCTATGCATCTTCATGGGAATATCTTGAAGCAATCTGACATTCAGCATGTCCGATAGTAAACTCATTTTATCATCCCCATGCCTCTTCTTGCTCTTCTTTTACATGTTCTCTTTCTGTCTATTACTGACTTAGTCTACTGTATGTAACTTATTGCCATCTGAGTGATAGCTTTTTATCCCACCGTCCTGGTCCATCCATTATTGCTATCAAAATTGTGTTCTTGTATACCACATCCTTTAGCCACATTAGACACATTCTCAATCCTAAACAAGCTTCTGTGGCTTTAAGGAAAGATTTTTGGAATGCCCAATCCCTCCTTCCTTCCGGGAAATGTCATCATTTAAGATTCATTTTTCATTTTTCGTATCAGTACAGAACTTCCTAAAAGGGAGCTAAATTAATCACCTATTCCATGGTAGTCTTAGAGAATTTAACATATATCATCTGTATAATACGTAGTGTCTGTTAGGTGGTAAGGGCTCAAAAGTGGTAGTTGTTTTATGAATTTTATTAAAATGATCTTTCCCTGTATTTGTCTTTTAACGTCCTGAGAGCATAAGCTTTATTCTGCTATTTATTTTATTATAATTCCAAGCCTATTACTTGGCATTTAGTAGTAGATGCTGTGCATCTACATTCAATAAGTATTACCCTGACGAGGACTGTAATTTAGAGTTAAAAATGCTAGTCACTATTATTAGTAGTAAGAAAATACTTTGTCATAGTAGTTTGAAAGTATTGAGTGATATGTTTTAATAATGTTACTATTACAAACAGGAGAAATATAATTCTGAAAGTTTTTTTAAGTCATGAGTGGACATGTGGATTTTATTTCTATATGGAGTGATATTAATAAAAATATTTTAGAATGTAAGAATACATACACAAAGTGAAATAATGTCCCATCTCTGAGTTAAATATGATGAATTATCTTTCAACAATTAGTCATTTTTCTCCCAGGGATGTCTGCAAAAATTATATTACTTTTGGGATCTCAACAGATTTGCTTTCAACAAAATATGCTTATAGCTTCTCCAGAAGTATTAGAACAAAACATATTTAAATGATTGTTACAGAATTGCCCTTGGTTACATCTTTTATCTAGGATATCTGATTTTATTCTGTAGGCCTGCGGCTGAACTGTAAATTGTTTTTGTTCTCCTATGAGAGTATCTCACCAGTCTGTCAACGATTCAGTTCTGCGTGCAGATTAAGAGGGAAATAGGATATAATCAAATGCCCTTAGGGGAAAATTATAGGTATACTGTAGGTCCGTAGTTGTTCAATATTCTATAGATACAGCACATGAAAATACATTATCCCAGTCCTTTAGGTGTGAACAACATTCCATGGGTGAGGGAATACACATGAAAATGAGAAATGTTCTCATTAATGGTATAACCACTAAATTTTAAAGTGGTTACAATACACAACAGTATTTGACTAGATGTTGACATGTGTTAGCAGAACTACTTATTATGAAATACAGAGAATCAGAATGTAAGGGCTTCTAAAAGCAGTTTTAATATCATGATTTTGGTTCCTTCCCTCTGCAGTGTATTTAGGTCAACAGGAGATACTCATATGTCACTGGAGAGAGGGGAAGTAGTGTTAGAGTACCCTCTTTGTGTTCTATAAGAATGTTATATCTCTTAGTGAGGACACATTAATTCGCTGTTTACAAAATTATAATCACTCCCCATCATGATCAGCTTCATCATCATTAGAGCACATATATTCCATGTTGCTGTTCTGGGCATTGTACAAATTAGGTTAAAAGTCAACTTGTAAGTTTTTTTGTAAATGTACATTTTACATCATCTGTTGGTTGATAGATATCCAGTGGCTACTTTTCTATCTACATATCCATCTATCTATATTTTTTATGTTTTATTTAAGCAATCAATGCCCAGGTATTTTAAGATCACAAGAGTTATATTAATCTAAAGGGACTCACACATAAGAGAATTTTAATTGAGTGCTCTGAAGAAAACTGGATGAAATATTACTGTGTAAGTAATAAGATTTGCAAACTCATTTTTATGATACTCTGTGTTCAGTTTACATTATGGACTACTAAGGAAATTAGAGCTACACTGAACAATAAGGAAGCTACTAACTAGTACATGTGGCTATTGAGCACTTGAAATCGGCCAATTTGATTTATAACATGCTACAAGTGTAAAATGTACACTGGATTCTATAGACTTGGTATGAAAAACAGAATATAACATAGGCCATTACTCATTTTTTATATAGATTACATACTGAAATGATAATATTTTGGATAAATGGTTAAAAGATAATTACTGAAAGCAATTTTATTTTTTTCTTTTTACTTATTTTGGCTACTGGAAAATTTAAAAGTCTGCATGTAGTTCACATTACATGTATTGAACAGCACTGGGGTAGAATGTTTGACATTATTGTAGCTAGGGTCAAGTAAATTTCAAAGAAAAATGGGGGAGATTTAGTAAAAGATATATTAAATTCTGTAATCTTCTAAATGGCATCTGCTGTGTGAAAACTACCTTAAGACTGGATTTAAGGAAGCTGTTCAGATACTGTTATTTGTGATCAAATAAAAGTGTCAGGCACATTTCTCCTGTGTACTGGAGAAATGTGCCCATCACTTCTGAAGTTCAAATAAAGCCACATTCCCAGGCTGTGGAATTCTCCCTTATGCTGAAATATGCTTATGTTTACTGGAGTCCAAAACTTATTTGGAAAACTAAGCTTCAAAGATAAATAAGCACTGTATATGGCCACATGATCTTGATAAATTGATTATAGAATTCATTAATATTCTACCTTTAAAGGATGCCAGGAAATAAGATAACAATGAGGAACAGATGAACAGCGAGCTCTGTTATCTTTACTTTTCACACATTCCTTATTTCCAGACTGTTTTCCTGTATCTGTTTATATATGTGGTTGTAATGAGAATTTATGACATATGAAGCTTTCTGTTTCTAATTTTCAAGCTATATATATATATATATATATATACACCATATATTTTCATATCCAGACTTAAGACATATATTACTATCGCTTTCTTGGTTACTTGCGGCAGAATGGTATTAGTCATGGTAATTCATTGTGATGATTCTAGATTATATTTTTTTATATTCTTTGTTGTACTTTGTTTTCTCATCTAAAAATAAAAACTAAATAACAAAAAATTCTACATAATACAGAATTCTAAATATATTTCTTAAAACATTTATTGTACTTTATCTGATTGAATAGAACACCATATCCAATCTAACATGATATGTGTAAATACTTATTAAAGATTGCAAACTGGGAAAATATTCATTACTTTTCAGTTACTAAGGGTATGATTGTTATTAGCAGAATGACTGTCTACAAGTTTTAAATTAAGAGGTTTAAAAAACAATTATTTGGCCTAAATAGAACTTAACCAAATAACCAGTTTTAACTACTGGGGCATATCATATGCCAGTCTTAAATCAAATAATCTCTGTTTTGTCCCAGCCAAATAAATGAAAAAAGAAATAGCATAGGACATTTCAAGGGAAAGAAATTGTAGTGACCTTCCCTAGGGCAGATCCTAGATGAAAACTGCAAAGTTAGTAAAGGTGTTTTGTTTAAACCTTTTTTGATTCCTTATGGTAAATCTCCAGCTGAGGGAGTGATTCCCAGCTCTGTCTGCACATTACAACCTACTGGGAAAGACTTGAACGCATAAGGCTGTTTGGCCCAACTTACACAGGATCAGTCAGTACCTGGTCCAGAAGAAGGGCACACCTCTGTATTGTTTAAAAGCTCCCCAGGTAGTTCTAGTGTGGACCAGTTAGAGAACCTCTAATCAAAAGGCAACCAGAAACCCCGTATTCCTTCTCAGTTTTCCACCGTGCTGTTACTGAAGCCTGAATCCTAAACATTTCAAATGAAGCTAATACTCTGCACCTTGCCCTGCTGATTTCTTACTGCTAAATGTCACTACTAATTTGTTTAATATTTTCAAAGCCTCATTAGGTTAGTGGCCTGCTAATTACATATCCCAATTTATAATAAAACACTAATGGGTGAAAATGATTTAATGTGTGCTGCCTTTCTAATTAATGAATTTGCCTTTTAACCTAGTATTTAACATATCCTAAGGCATGAATGGATAAATAAAGTATGAATTTTAGTCATTCTCACATACCTATGTGGAAAGACTTTAACTCTGGTGGGACACTCAACTTTCCTTAAAAATTTCTACATAAGGATGATTTTAAAGGGAGCTCACTATCATGCCCCCTTTATTGTCACAAAACCACAGAGAAAGGACAGAGATTGCAGGATGAATATAGAGTAAGAATATGTAAGGAAAATATCATAAGAGGTAACTAAGTTGAAGATTCAGGTAATATAATATGGGAATCTGTGCTTGTCACTATGAGTATTTTCAAACCATGTTACCTGCTTTATTTGAAACCATTTTGATTTCTTGTTTCATGAATAGCACTGTGATGGAGAAAATTAGATAAAATGCAGTCTTTTTCCTTAAAGAGTATAGATTCTTTGTAGGAAAACATGAAAATTTTAAACTTATAAATTTATAAGACAGCAGTGCTAGAAAAGTCAAAGTGTACCACACAATCAAAGGTCGTACAAATATTAGTCAATTGATTAGGTGGATAAAATTATTTAATCATGAAAAGGATTGTCTCTGAATTTGGACAATAGCATAGAAAGTGTCACCTTCATTAAAAATAGAAAAATTCATACAGATAAATGAAATTTATCCTTTTTATAGGATTTTCTCATAGTTATTATATCATTAAAGTAGAATTGTAGGGGCGCCTGGGTGGCGCAGTCGGTTAAGCGTCCGACTTCAGCCAGGTCACGATCTCGCGGTCCGTGAGTTCGAGCCCCGCGTCAGGCTCTGGGCTGATGGCTCAGAGCCTGGAGCCTGTTTCCGATTCTGTGTCTCCCTCTCTCTCTGCCCCTCCCCCGTTCATGCTCTGTCTCTCTCTGTCCCAAAAATAAATAAACGTTGGAAAAAAAAAAATTTAAAGTAGAATTGTATGATGCTACTTGCATAGTCATTAGAAAGACTTCATTTTAAAATTTAATGCATTTTAAAATTTCACTATTCCATGTTAGGAAGAATGATTGGATATTTCAGGGGGAATCAACGATGGTTCATGTAATGACAGAGGTTTTTGCTCACTGCTAAGAATGATTGAAAAAAGAAATATGGATATAATTAATTTGTTGGTATGTCTCCACCAGTGGTAAGGAAGGAGGTTGGCCATTAATTGTAGTCCCTGGTTTCAAATTCTGGTCAATCATTTATTTTCTGTTGACCTTGAGTAAGACACTATTCTATGCTTCAAGTTGTTTGGCCATAAAATGAGGATTGTGTTTATCTTTACCTTACTGGTTTGTATTTAAGAGAGAGGAGTTTAAATGAGTTTATGAAAGTAAAATCTTTAAAAAGCACATGGGACACAGTAAGCAATATATAGATATTGGTATTACTAAATAAATATGCAAAGCTACATATGTTTCTATTTTATCTACAGTTAAAACTATACACATGTAGTTATGGTTTCAAATGACAATCTCTCACTCAAAATAATTTACAAGGTTTTACTGTTCAGAGTGTCCCATGCCTTTTTTCCCTGCCCTGTGATAAGACATTGTAATATTTTGTAAATTCAGTTTGAGTCATTGTGCTTTGTCCCATTGTATTGATCTGATATTTTCTGTTGATTTGTATCATAATGTCTCTGTCTCTCCGGATGACCTGTCAATCTTTGAAAGTCTTGTTACTATAATTTATTTCATGTCTAATCCATGAAATTAAGTGTTTATTGCCTATATTTTTATATCTACTCTATATTAACCTTCAGAATATCCAGTTGGATGAGTATATTCTCCTTTTGTAGATGGGGAAGCTTGGCCTTAAATGTTAAGTAATTGATTGCAAATTACTCATTAAATGTCTGAGTCAGAATTCAAATTCAGACAGATCTGTCTAATCCCAAAGTTTATATCCTATTGGTCTGACCTCCCCAGGTTTCCTCTTGGTGCTCTAATTATCAACCATACTTCTCAGTTTGCTTTCTTTCTCATTCATATGTCTGACCCCTACCTTTCACATTTAATTGCAAATATGAATTGATGTAAAAGTTTTAGCTAGACAAATATACAGGTTAAATGCAATTATCTTATTATTTATCTGTAACATGATATAGATCATGGAGCTATAGTTTCTGCCTAGCAATTTAGTCAACAAGAATTTTCATAGAGAACTGGGACATTTTCTTAGTAAATAATTTTGATTAATGTTTAGAGCAAGAAAAGAATACCTGTTCTATTGAAATAATATGAGTGTATGAGGACTTATTTTCAAATTATTATCATTTTCCATCTGCTTTTTAAAAATTATTTAAATTTTAGTTAATATACAGTGCAATATTGGTTTCAAAAGTAGAATTCAGTGATTCATCACTTACATACAACACCCAGAGCTCATCATAACAAGTCCCCTCCTTAATACCCATCACCCATCTGGCCCACCTCCCACACACCTCCCTCCATCAACCCTCAGTTTTTTCTCTATTATTAAGAGTCTCCTGTGGTTTCTTTCCCTTTCTTCTGATTTCCTCCTCATTCCCCTATGTTCATCTGTTTTCTTTCTTAAGTTCCACATATGAGTGAAATCATATGATATTTTTCTTTCTCTGATTGACTTATTTCCCTTAGCATAATACATTCTATCTCCATCCATGCCATTGCAAACAGCAAGTTTTCATTCTTTTTTAAGGGCTGATTAACATTACATTGTATGTATATGCCATATCTTCTTATCCATTCATCAGTTGATGCACATTTGGACTCTCCAGTTTGGCTATTGTTGATAATGCTTCTATAAACATTGGGGGTTTATGTACCTCTTCTAATCTGTATTTCAGTATCCTTTGGGTAAATACTTAATAGTAAAATTGCTAGATCATAGGGTAGTGCTATTTTTAGTTTTTTTGAGGAGCCTCCATACTCTTCTCTAGTGTGATTGTACCAGTTTGCATCCCTACAAACAACATATCTGATAAAGGGTTAGTATCCAAAATCCATAAAGGACTTTTCAAACTCAATACCCAAAAATCAAACAACCCAGTTAATACATGGGCAGACGACAAGAATAGACACTTTTCCAAAGACATCCAGATGGCTAACAGATACATGAAAAGATGCTCAACTTCACTCATCATCAGGGAACTACAAATCAAAACCACAAAGAATACAAGATGCCCCCAATGCCATATAAGTCAGTAAAAATATTAAGCTAGACATTTTTAGTTAATTGAAAAAGGCTGAGTAGGGTTAGTGTGAAAGAAATTCCCCAAGAGTCACAGACATAGGATAGTTATGTCTTTGCAGAGTGTTTTCTCTAGGAACCCCACCAGGTGCTTGGGGAATATCAGGGAGAAATCTGAAACAAACCAACAAAACCAAAAAACAACTTCCTTCATGGTTCTTGCTGGGGTTGCAGAATGATAGCTACTGCCAAAACTCTACCCAGACCCTCTCTCTCTCTATCTCCATTGAAATAAAAGGTTTTTCTGCAGAGGATTTTGTGATTAGGAAGACAACCAAATTCGTAGACCAGGTGCAGAGTGGAAATTCATTGCAACTGAAGGTGGGAACTGGTGGCTGTCATTCCCATCTGAGATGCATCCCAAAATTTTTAATCTTCAGGAGTTAGGGCCTCAAAATTGTAAACTAAGGGCACTAGTGGAGAAGCACTGCAGTTAATGAGGGAAACAAGGAATTTTAAAAAATGTTTCTACTTTGATAAGGAGCTAGAGAATGTGCTAGCCCTAGCTTTGCATCTGGAGAAGAGATCGGATACTTAAAAAGGGCACATGCCTGAGATCAATGTTCATAGTGTCTGCTTAAGACTAAGGCTTATCAGAGCATCAAACACCCCTACCAACTCCCTATCAACAAGCTGACATTCATCCAGTACAACTAACAGTGGGGGACACCTGTGAGAACTGCAAGACACAGGCTTTCTCTAGGGGGAAGTGCAAAGGAAAATTCAAAACTAAGTGGAGAGACAAACAAAAAATATCACTAATGGAATCTAGACTCCGATGCACTGAGGATAACCAAAACAACAACAAACCCAGCCCTACATCACAACCAAGTGAGATTCATCCCAGGAATGCAAGGCTTGTTCAATATTGAAAAAAAAATGTTTTGTTTTTTTTTTACCATGTTAACAGAGCAACCAAATAAGAAAAAAAAAATTATTGTAGCAACAGATGAAGAAAAAAGCATTTGGAAAACTCAGACATCTGTTCCTGATAAAGGCTCTCAACAAACTAGAAGCAGGGTACTTCCTTAATCTCATAAAGAACATCAACAAATCCTCCAGCTAATATCATATTTAATAGTGAGAGACTACTTTCTGCCTCAGATCAAGAATAAGGCAAGGGTATCTCCTCCCCCTACTCATATTCAATGTTATGTTGGTTTGCTAATGAGATAGATTTTCAGTAAGGCAAAAGGAAAAAGGAAAATAAAGAGCATATAAATTAGAAAAAGAGAAGAAGTAAAACTACATCTATTTGCAGAAGATATGATAGGCAAAAGATATGATTGTCTATACAGATAATCACAAAGAATCTAAAAAAGGGCTCCTAAACTTTAAATATGTGCAATTCATTTTATGTCAATATTTTTTAAATGGCTTTAAAAATTGCAAGCCAACAAAGCATATTAATTTGCCATATGGAGTCATTTGATAATGACTCCTTAAATATTAAAATATGCTTCCTAAAGTTCCAGCCAGTTCCTACTGTAGTCACCTGCCTCCTCTTTCCTTTCAACATGACAGATGGCTCTATGTCCTTCACCAAGGACTTCCTAGAGGGTGGAGTGGCCGCAGTAGACCTCCAAGACATAGTAGAGCCCATCCATTGGGTCAAGCTGCTGCTGCAAGTGCACAGTGCCCACAGGCAAATCACTGCAGATAAGCAGTACAAGAGCATTATAAACTGCGTGGCTCATATCCCCATGGAGCAGGGAGTCCTGTGCTTCCAGCGTGGTAACCTGCCCAATGGCATCAAATACTTCCCCACCCAGGCTCTCAACTTTGCCTTCAAAGATACATACAAACAGAGCTTCCTGGGTGGTGTGGACAAGAGAACCCAGTTTTGGCACTACTTTGCAAGGAATCTGGCATCAAGTGGTGCTGCTGCAGACCCATCCTTGTGTTTTGTGTATCCTCTTGATTTTGTCTATACCCATCTAACAGTTGATGTGGGCAAAGCTGGAGCTGAAAAGAAATCCCGAGGCCTCAGTGACTGCCAGGTTAAGGACTACAAATCTGGTGGGATGAGGGGCCCGTACTAGATTTTAACGTATCTGTGCAGGGTATTACCTACCAAGCTGCCTACTTCAGTGTCTAGGACACTGCAAAGGGAACACTTCCAAATCCCAAAGATATTCACATCTTCATCAGCTGGATGATAATACAATCCATCACAATGGATGCCGGGTTGATTTCTTGTCCATCTGACACTATTCACTGCCATATTATGGTGCAGTCAGGGCACAAAGGAGGTGACATCGTGTACACAGGCAGGCTTGACTGCTGGTGGGATATTTCTTGCAGTGAAGGAGCTGAAGCTTTTTTTGAGGGTGTATGGTCCAGTGTCCTCAGAGGCATGGGTGGTGCTTTGGTGCCTAACTTGTATGATGAAATCAAGTTCACGGAAGTTAATTCCGAGTTTTTCCCCCTGTGAACAGGCATGTTGTATTATGTAACATACCTAGAGCATTCTTGACAGACTATTGGCTATCTGTCAGTGGCAACTATTTACTGGTTGAAAATGGGGAGCAATAATATTCATCTGACCGGTTTTCTCTTAAAGCTATTTCTATGATGATGACTCTCAATTATATTTTTTATTTCAGTCACTCCTGATAAGTAAATTTGAAGAAATAAAAAATATCTGAAATTTTAAAATACCTCTTAAAAACAACTACTTTTACTTTTTTCATAAAAAATATTGATCCATTTTTTTTTTTTTCAAACAAGGGACAGATTCCAAAATTCTTTGTAACTAATTCATTAAAATGGTATGATTAGGTCCCAGGAATATACTTATCTTATTTTCTTTTGAAAGGGCCTGGTATTTAACTAAGACACTATCACCCTATGAAGGCAAACATTTAAAATGGAAAGTTCTCTGGGGCGCCTGGGTGGCGCAGTCGGTTAAGCGTCCGACTTCAGCCAGGTCACGATCTCGCGGTCCGTGAGTTTGAGCCCCGCGTCAGGCTCTGGGCTGATGGCTCAGAGCCTGGAGCCTGTTTCCGATTCTGTGTCTCCCTCTCTCTCTGCCCCTCCCCCGTTCATGCTCTGTCTCTCTCTGTCCCAAAAATAAATAAAAAACGTTGAAAAAAAATTTAAAAAAAAATAAAATGGAAAGTTCTCAACTATATTTCAATTCTTTTTTACACAATTTTATTTCAGTATAATCTTTTTTAAAGAATGGCCCTAAATTTCCTTATTAACTTTCTCAGAATGTCCCTGATTTCAGTAATCTCATATTTATTTGTGTACAGATTTTTCTTTGGCTTTATCTTACTGTTAATCTTAACTATTACGTTACTTGCATACCACCTGTTATAATTGTTTCACTGTGATTTAGTCCCTTTTCCATTTAGCACTGGGAGTAACTTTGTGTTTAGTGCTCTAACCTTTTAGTGAAACCTTCTACCATAATTCAGCTACGGGTATGAAGTAGCTAAGAAATCAGCTTTATATTTAAATACCCAAATTACTTAAAAGAACATCAATAAGGTTGCTCTAGATCATGTGTCCCATATAGACATTGCCCATTTTCCTAACCAATAATATTAGTTTGTAAAGGTCTGCATTTCTTAAGAGAAATTGTTACTAAGTAATGTTTACATCTTCTTAAAACTATTTCAATACTACTACTTCAAATGTTTTCACTCAATAGCTCTCCTAGGGCTCTCTGAACTTTCTAGTGGAATATAGAATCATTTAATTTTTTTTTAAAAGTAGCTGAATAGGGGCACCTGGGTGGCTCAGTCAGTTAAGCATCTGACTTTGGCTCAAGTCATGATCCCATGGTCAGTGGGTTCCAGCTCTGTATCGGGCTCTTGTGCTGACAGCTCAGAGCCTGGAGGCTGCTTTGGATTCTGTGTGTCCCTCTCTCTCTGCCCCTCCCCCCACCTCTCTCTCTCTCTGTCTCTGTCTCTCTCTCTTTCTCTCTCTCTCTCTCTCTCTCAAAGATTAATAAACATTAAACAGATTTTTTTAAGTAGCTGAATATATGAGCAAATATCAGTATATTACAAGTAAAAGTGAGATGAAGGATGCATCTCTTCCTAATTGTATTGACAGGTGCAAGAATTCAAGTGTTTTCCACAGATCGTCTAAACTTAATTCTGTAGAGAAATTGACCATCTATTGTTTGTTACATGAACACTTCCTTTTGGGTCATTGAAATTATTAGAATACTATTTCCTGGAGTGTCTGGGACCACTTTCTCACTTTGACTGTAACCTATGTAGAGGAGTGAGTACAATTGGTTATGTGTACATAATAATTTTATAGACTCCATGCAACCTGACTTGAGATAAACTTTTGGGTTTAGAGGAACAAATTATTCATCATGTCTACTAAATTTTTACCTTATTTTTTGAGCTGTAGATATAGCTCATTCATATTCATATTCCCCCTCAGTACGTAAGACATTGTCTTTCATAGTAAGTGAACCCTGAATAAAAATTGTCAGGACCGGTCTTTCCTCCCACAGTTAGAGAAGTCTACTAACTTTGTTTTTGAAGTACATTTGTCACCTAAGACCAGTGATTCAATAGCTGCTTCTCTCATCAAGAAAAATATCAGCAATTGTGAAACCATTTCCTCAGCCCACAGTAATGAGATAGTAAGTACATTTTACTAAAAGAGATGCAACACATTTATTCTCTAAATGTTTTAAGTTTTAAACTTCAGATAAGTCAGAGCACTAAAGATTTCAAATCTAAATGTTTTATTCCTTTGTTAAATTAGTTTTATACAACTATGACAATATCTATTTAGCCTATAGTAAGGAACTATAACAACTATGTTGTTATATTTACTCTACACGTTTTAGCAAATCAGTGCTATAAACCAATACACATTCATTGAATAATGTCTACGGGCAGACAGTAATGCTATTCACCACATTTCATGGTGCCATATTCTAGGAAACTCCTGAGGGGATTTTCCTCGGGTGTTTTCAGGACCTGAAAAATATTCTTATATAGAATAAATGGTGAATTTTATGGCTGAATTAATCTGATTAAAATAGCTGACTTTGTTTCATTTTTTTCAGGTGATGTAATTTGTGACTTACCTCTGGCTAGTGTGAAGGATGTGACAGTGTATATTTGTATAGTGATCTTGCCCCCTGGCTTTATCTTCTTTTTGTCCTCTTGTTTTTCTTACATCATAAGTATCTTCATTCACACAGAGCCTAAGGCAGACTTGCCTGGTAATAGTGCTATTCCTGCACTTCAAAATGGCGACAGTAAAACTATGAGACAATGTCAATATGGAATGTATCAAGCCTGTGACAAGTATTTGTCTGAAGGAAACAAATAATGGAGGGGATTGGCAGATGCTCTGCTTCTGATTCTCATGAGCAGCATAAACACGTGAGCTTCCTTCTCCTGAGGTGGACAAGAGCTGTTGTCTGAAGCTAGATTTACTATATTTTTACCATTTTGTTGTCCATATTTTCAGTACAAGCTCATGTGGCCTGAGGAAAGAGGCCCTCTTAGAAAGTATGTGTCAAAAACCTAAAACTCTAATGACCTTATTTCCTACAATTAAATATAAACTCTCCAAAAAAGCTCTTAGTACATTTAACATTGCAATTAGGTGTTTCATCCATACTGTTCATCTTTATTTTTAGATACCTTGTAAATATATAGCTCATTTACTCCACCAATCCCTTATTTATCCATTTATTCAGTTAACATGTTGATATTTATTAGTTTTATAAGGTAATGGTTATTTAAAAAACTACCATTATGTGTATAATTTAATACTGCCAGCATTATCCCTCTTCTACATTATTATTTAAGATTAAAAATGTTAAGTTCCTGAGAAAACCAGTAATGCTTGACTCCCAGAGGAGTGACTGGTAGTAACTCCTAAGTCTAAATTAAAATACTTTTACTTTTGTGCTAATGAGCTATTATAAAAGAAGAAGAGACTAAGAAATGCCAATATATTTAATTTATAAAGATTTTATGATGTTTTATTTTTATGTTTAATCTTTGTTTTATAATACTACTTAGAATGTATTTTAGTTCAAACAACTTTGAAGAATGGAAGTGAAAGTTCATTAAAATGTTACTCTGGGGAGACATTAATAAACAAGTTACAATAAACATTATCTATGTTATATTGAACTAGAAAGCCAGAACTCACACTTCCAGTAAGTTAGAGCACACTATTCTATTATGTGAAGATGTATGAATCCTCATGTCAAGATGTTTGGAGGGAACCCAGATAAAAACAAAACAAAATGAAACAAAACCATCAATTAGCCTCACTAAGTCCAAGGTAAGACAGGACCAGCTGAGTGGAATGATTATTCATGCCAACAACTGGGTAATATATATATATATATATATATAGAGAGAGAGAGAGAGAGAGAGAGAGAGAGAGAGAGAGCGCGCGCACTCTGCAACTCAAGATGTGGTGCATTATACTGACATCATTTGGAAGCATGCAAAATAGCAATACTCCTCCTCCTTACTGAATCCCAATGCATTCTTACCAAAATGCCCAAGTAGTATGCATGCACATTAAAGTTTGGGAAACACTGCCATAAATACTATGGAGACTAAGACAGAGATACAAAGATTGTTAGCCTCCCAGAGAGGACAAATGGACTCACAAAGAGTAATTAAAGAAATGTTATTGAAGGGACTTGCTATGGGCTGTTATTGTGTACCTCCCCTGCCCAGAAATTCCCATGGTAAAGCCCTAGTACTTCAGAATGTGTCTGTATCTGGAGATTGGGATTTTAAAGAGGTAATAAAGTTAAAATGAGGTCATAAGAGTAGGCCTTAATCCAATGTGACTGGTGTCCTTAGAAGAGGAAACATGGGCACTGTTGGAAGACCATGAGAAGATATAGGGAGAAGACGTCCATCTAGGAGCCAAAGAGAGAAACCTCAGAATAAAGAAACACTGCCAACACTTTGATTTCATAGTTCTAGCCTTTCGAATTGTGAGCAAATAGATTTCTGTTGTTTAAGCCATTCAGTCTCTGGTACTTGTTCTGGCAGCCCAAGCAAACCAATACAGGTCTATTCGTGAATGTGTGGACAGAGATAGGAATGGTGGAGTACTCACAGAATAACAAATCCGAGAACTATCTCCACTCCTAGGTCCAAGGGCAGCTGTAATTGTAGGAAAAGATTGCCTTTGTAGAAGCTATGGCCTCAAGAAGTTGAATGCAGCTGCCAAAGAATTATAGGCTGGCAGGAAAGAAGCATGGAAAATAAATATCCATAACACTTACTACTTCTGTCCTTCAATTTTCTTGTTTGTCTTAATTGGCAGCCAGAGGGCAAGTGTGTTCTGATGATGCAGTTTGTGTAAGTTAGCCTCCTGGGGGAAAAACAGTAGACAATGATGTGAAGTAGACTGGAAGAGCAAATAGAAATTATGCAGCAGAATTGCTTATCTTTCTTCCTTCCTTTTAAGTAAATGATCCTCATATTACTTCAGAGTAGGAAAACACCCAGCTAAATGACTACTTTTCTAGTCATTTAGACTAGTCTAGTTCCTCTGAATCTATCAGCATAACCACATGATTAACTTCTTTTTCAGATATGAATAGAAATTGTTGGGTGGAGCTTCAAGGCATGCTCCTTAAGAAGGGATATAGCTAGCTGTGATGAGCCGTTTGTCCTCTCTCCCTTCTTGCTGAAGCCTGTAACTGATCTGACTGATGCTCTGACAGCCATCTTGGACCATGGCGTGACCTTGCAGCTGGAATTCAAGAGCAGATATATGGAAGGGATTTGGGTCTCTGATAACTGTAAAGCACCTTCAAATCCCCGAATATGCCACGTTGGCATGAGTAATATTTTGATCTGAAGAGTTCTCTGCCTTTTCTCTGCCCAAAAACTGAGCATCAATTTCCCTTTGAAGAAATCCTGTATCAGAGAGAGAGGGAATCTTATCATCTCAGATGAGTTTATACCAAGATCAATTTGTATAAGCAGCCTTTACTAAAATAGCTCCTCTCTTCCCTTAGTTCCCACATATATTTTCTAGTTACTTCTCCACAAATTGTCATCCCTTGAAGCCCAACCCACATCCCTTTGTTAAAAAGGTATATAAGATCCCCAGTTTAACCACTTATTTGAGTATCACTTCTTTTCTGTGAACTCCCTTGCACATAAATATTAATGAAAACTCTGTTCCTTTTCTTCTGTTAATTGGTCTTGTGTTAGTTTAATTCACAAGCCCCCAGGGGTGCTTTGGTGGCTCAGTTGGTTAAGCTCTCCGGATGTTGGCTCAGGTCATGATCTCACAGTTCAAGCCCTGCATCTGGCTCTCTGCTGTCAGTACAGAGCCTGCTTGGGATTCTTTCTCCCTCTCTCTCTGCCCCTTTCCCACTTGTGCTCTCTATCTCAAAATAAATAAAACTTAAAAAAAAAAAAAGATGTAATTCACAAGCCCCCAGTTACTGAATCTAAGGTGGTAAGGAAAAGTTTTACTTTCTGGCAGTATAAAGCTGGACCTAATTCAAATTTATACAGAGGTAAAGGTGAAGGAAAGCTATATAAGAAGCTTCACAAAGTAATGAATATATCATTTTTTTTAAGAATTAAAGAATGTCTCATAAGATTTTCTGAGGTGGTCCCTTCTGTGCAACCCAGATAAAATCAGAGAATCATTCTAAGTCGCATATTTCTTAACTGTAAAAGTAGTTTAATAATAGCATCCCTGGTACACTTAGATAATTATTCTGAAAATATATCTGACAGTACTTGATGAATAAATATGAAGAAAAGAGATTAAGGATCAGAATTTGATGATCTAGTCCTAGCTCTTCAGCTAACTGGACCTAAGTAGCCATTCCTTTTTGGTTGATAGTATTCTTTATCAGAGACTCAGTAGCATTAAATCATTTAAAACTCTTTTAGATTTTAACTAAGAATTTTTGGCAATTATATGATATTATTTTGATTTATTAAATCAGGATTTAAATCCAGTCAGAAATTTAAATCCAATCCCTGAACTTTAATATCTGTACATAAGAGAATAGTGAATATAATGTGATAGATGTTAAATCCATATTAAATAAGCTATTTAAAAATGATCTTCTACTATATCCCCACTGGATTTTCAATGCCAAAAGAAAACACTTATTTATGATTATTGTTCCTTTTTTTGGCCACTAAGTTATGGGTAGATATAACATGATTCTGAAGTATGGATTAAACTAGGGTTTAACTTTGTAAGAATACAAGAGCTACCTCCCATAGCTCTCATTGACAATAATACTTTTTCCCATAAACTGTGGAAATATATTTTGGTCAAGATAAAAATATCATTATTAAGTTATATCTTCTTCTATGCTATGTGCTATTCTACATATAATACATGCATTCTGATTGACTCAACTATATTCTAAAGAATGCAACTATTTTTTTTTTCCTTAAAAGGCATGTGTGTTTATGTTTTATGTATGTGTGTGTAATACTGAAAATTGAAAATAGAAAAGAGGATCCAATTCAGGGAACTGTAATTAAACGATGGGGGAAATCAACACCGATTTTCAAAAGGAAAAATTTCCAATTATGTCAACAATTACATGAAAAACAGATAAGAAGGCTTAGTTTTCAGGAATTGTATCATGCCTCTAGTAATGGAAGGTAATTAAGAAAGAAGATTATGTCAACTTCTGTTTGCATTAAAGAATGTTGGTAAGATACAAAAAAAATCACAAGTTTAGATAATAAGCAATAGTTCATCTTTGTGTTTAGGAATCATAAGAGTAAAGCTTCTGATAATTCTCTGCTGAATTATTTTGTTTGCAGTTGATTGATAAATATTTTGAACTTATAATTTATAACCATATTCATTTACGAATATTTATTACTCAGTTAATGGGTTAAGTCATTGAGCATAAAAATGTCAAATCTTAGTTACTGTAATCATTTGAATGATGTAGTTACCGTGTATACATAGCTTCTTTGTCCATTATAACATAAAAAGAAAACAGTAAAAATATAGAACAGAAAACAAACAAGAGCCAAAATGTCCAGGGTAAAAAAAAAAAAAAAAAAAAAAAAAAAAAAGATGTTACTCTTACAACCTCCTCTGAATACAAAGATAGGTTTTGTACACTCCTCTTAGGAGGTAGGATACTAACATGAATGATTCATATTTTCCCTTTTTTCCCTGCCTCCAACTTTGCATAATGTTTTACAACCAATAGAACTGGAAAGATCTTTTGGAGTGCTCCAAGCTTATTTTTATTTTCTGTCCCCTGCTTATGTCCTTTGCTTACTTCTGATTCCCTCTGGAGAGCACTTGACAAACCAGCAACACTTACCCTTTTCTTTACTTTAATGGAAAGATATTAAAATCATCAAATTACAGAAACTTGGATGTTGAAGAAATTTGGTTTATCCAGTAAGATTCCCAATTGTATGTTCAAATCCCCTCCTACAATATTTATGATGAAGTGTCATTGAACCACTAGTTATACTCTATTGTGATATTTTAATTATCAGCATTTCTTTAATTGGGCCAAAATGGGCCTTTGTTTACCTTTTGGAGACTCTATATCTTTCTGCTGTCCTGAATTATGAATAGGTCATCCGCCTGCTGGGTGGCAAAGCAGTTCTGAGTGTGCGTGTGTGTGTGTATGTGTGTGTGCGCATACGCGCATGTGTGATACTTTGGAGTATTTTATACATTTGATACATTTATACATTTATACATTTTATACATTTGATTTTTTTGGCTTTCTGTATGTTTATTGAGGTATATAAATTACGTGAAAATACACCCATTTTAATGTGCAGTTCTATAATGTTAACAAATACATAGAGTTGTGTAAGTACTACTGCAATCCAGATACAAAACAATCCTAATACCCCAAATATTCCCTTCTGCTCCTTTGTACTCAACTACTTCTGCCATCCCTGCCACGTGACTGTGACAAAGACTCTCCTTGACCAAACTTTAGTCAGACTCCTCTGAACCCTTTTTTTGACTAGACCTTGATCTGAGGGTTCTGTGTTCATCTTTTGGGAGTCCAGTTTTAGCAAGGATCCTGCTAATTCAGTTTAGAGAAAATCTCCCCACCTGTGATATCTGCTTCTCCTGGCCGGCCTTCAACATGAATCCTGTTAGGTCAGTTTAGCAAGAATTCCTCTTCCCCTGATGTCCCCTCTTAGTAACTTTCCACCCAGTGATCCTTTCCCACAACCTATTCCCTGGCTATAGATCCCCCTTGTTTTTGTTGTATGTAGAGCCAAGCTTGATCTCTCCTTGAGTGCAATACTCTTGATACTTAGACCCATTACAACAGTCTTGAATAAAGTCTTCTTTACCATTTCAATAAAGGTCAGAATAATTTTTTTAACATCATGCAGAGCTAACTATTCTGAGCTTTTTTCTTTGGACTCTAACAAGTTTGTTTTTCAAAAGTACTCAAACATACACTAACTCTTTGTAAACTTTATATCCTGCATTCCATGCCATTCCCTAACCAGCCTTTTCACTCTACTTTATATTGTAAATACAGTTCAGTAGCCAATATTCTTATCATTTTTGTTAGTAATTATTTCATATTCTCTAGAAGAATGAGTTCACTCTTTGTTTTATGATTCCATATGATTGTATTTCTTAATTTCATTTATCCAGTAATATAATTATTCACATGGTTGATTCTAATATTCAATTGTAAGCTCTTTGAAGACAAAGACTGAACATTTTCAACTTCATATTTCACAGACAGCTGAAAACGTAATAATTCTGACTCAGTTTCAAAGAGTGAAATTAAAAATAATCTTTTAACCCTCTACTGAAGCCTAATAGAATGTTTTTCTTAAAGAATGAAGATCACAAGGAAGTCTATTATTAAAACCAAAAGAAAAGTAGATTTTTTTTCCCTGCATTCCAAATTAGTCTTCTTTGATCTACCATAACTTTTATAGAAAATGGAACTAATCCTCAAAGAAGTTAAGTGTTTTATCTAGGTCAATTCCATAGTTATTATATTAATCCTAATTGCAATTAATAAATTATACTACAAAATGTGTGCAAAATCTTGCCATACACACACACACACACACACACACACACACACACACACACACACATTTGATGAAGATTTACCCCTACCTTCCTACACATGATGTAAGACTTCAAAACACTTAAAAAAACCATTGATCCATATTATCCCAAACACTTTATAATCAATAGATAATAGGTAAACCAGATGTTTCTGTTGTTTGTTTGTTTTATTTTGTTTTTCAAATGATTTTATGTTGACAAGCAAGCCCTCATAATAGATACAAAGCAAGATCAAATCTTGCAAGTTATCATTTAATTTTGTTCAATTTTCATATCTATGAAGTTTGCATTTCTATAATATTTTATTTATAACTGTTTCCTTAAGGTATGAACTGTGTACACCTGTACTTATTTTTAGTCCATGATGAAATAGCAGTTCAATAATTTTAAATAATTAACTGAAAAGCACACTCAAGGGTTAAGTGTTACGTACAAATATCTAATTATGTCTCTGTGTTCCTCTGGAAAGAAATATGCCTTTCTTTGCTTGCATGAGTCCTCAAATTAGTCCTGACTCCTACTGATGCAGAAGCATTTGTCTGGCATCTCCTGTGACTGAGATTGCAGTGGGTTATCTATGGCCTGAAGGGCTTAATCTTGCAAACAATCATTCATGTCTTATAATTGTAAAGCATTTTGGTCTGGGGAGAAACATTTATTATACAACAATGCTTCATCAAAGGTAGATTTAATTATAAATTAAAGAATTGGTGTGATTTTTCCAGATACTTTGACACTTTGAACTGAGTTATCTAAACAATTACAATTTGAATTACTTAAATAGTTAGCTGAACTTCTCACATGAATATGTATATAGAGCAAAATGGTACTTAAATCATGTGAGAAGGGTGAAGACCCTTGGAAATCATCCAGGTGAATACTTCTGAACCATTTGGGGGGTCAGGAACCCTTTAAGTAAATGAAGAAATGATGAGCATTATTACTTAAGTAGTGATCAAAATTGTTTATCACATGCCACCCAACGAGTTACTGAGGCAAAAACTTGATCTCTCCGGATCTCAAATTCCTCCTCAGTGAAATGAGTGAATTGAATTATACAAAACTTTAGTGTCTGATGCTTTCTAATACTCTATGTTTGTAAGTAATATAACATATTAATTGATCAAATATCAGAAAATATCTAAAGATATACTAATGAGGCAAGTTTATGAAACATATGTAAAAACTAGACAATAAATGACATCTTTATTTTTTTCAAATAACTGTAATTGATTTTGAGAAAGATTTCAGAAGTTAACTCTCATATGTAAGGAATTTCTAGTCTAATCATCAAAATTTTGCACAAATATATAAAAAGAGATACGAAGGTCCAATAATTAAATATACTTAAGAAGAACAATACAAGTGACAGTCATTATGTAAATAGTGAGCTAAAACTTTATTTGTGCTATGATTTTTGATAAAGACTTTTTACCATAGACTAAGAGAAAAAGGAAAATTCAGTAGAGTGGTAGGTGGTGTGAGGGACATGAATAGAAAGACTATTATATCAAAATTTAAACATTTTATTATAAGTATTGTTGGAGGTGATCTTAATGGCTCCACTAACAGCACGATTCAGTTTTGTTGTCCCTCTTGGCCCCAGGGACTGATGCTTAGGTAGAGGCAATTTTGAAAATTAAGTTTGAATCTCAGGCCCTCAGTGAAACTAGATCAATGCAATTCCACTTCCAATGTTTCAAGCTATAATGAAGGCTCAGACATGTTTAAGTGTTCCATACAACTCCTGGTCATTGAAGGAGTCTTAACTTGAATTGCGCTAACTTCTCCAATGCTGTGATATCAGAAGTAAGAATTACATTTCTTGGTTTATTTACTTTTAGAAGTTTTGGATGTGAGATTAATTCATTGTTGGTTCAATTTTGTTTATTTACCAATTCAAATTTATGGATTCAAATATCAAATGATAAAAATATATTATATTCTTATGCCTAGGCTTTAATATGGGAATGTTGAAACTTAACTGAGCCTGTGCTCCTGGGAAATCTTGATGGTTGAAAACCCTGCCACAATTTTGTGGTCTAGGAAATGGCATATTGCAAAGAACTATTCTTCCCTGTTTGCTTTAGCTAAGATTCGAATATGACTTATGATTTACCTATTACAAAGCTAAATGATTGTTTGTCCCAACCAACACATATAAACAAAATATCCTCCAAAGGTTACTCGACCAAACTTTAATCAGGCTTCTTTACTTATCCCCAGGCCCCTGAACTTTGACCCACTCTTGATTTTAAGCAAGTATCTAGAAGTTAAGCAAATGTTGGATCATACAACAATGCCTATTTTCTGCTCAACTGTCCTGTCACACCATCTCATACCATTCCCCCCATACCCTGTTCTTTCTATCTTTACTTACTCTGTCTTTTCTGCCTGACCTTTGAGATGCTTTAGGATCTTAACATGGAAGCATTCTCTCCATTGCAATAGTTCATCTCCAACTATTGCAGTCATTTTTTGGAATAAAATCTCTCCTTACCTAATTCCAGATTTGTTTTTTATTTAACAAGTATAATGTGTTTTGTCCATTTCACTGGATATTCAAACCAAATAAACTTTATACTTAATAGCCAAAGTAATGGATATAGCTTTTACATTTCAAAGAGAGAATAAAAAATATATGTTTTAGGAAATCCTACGTTCATGAACAAAGTGACTTGATCTAAACTTAGAACCGTGGGTAGAACTGGATTCACCAAGACAGCCTTAATATTTCCCTCAGCTTTATTAAAGTTCAGATAGGTTTCTTCCTGACTCTAGACCCTGACTTCCCTTTTCTCAAACCATTTCCTTAGAAAATGTATGGTTGTAAATTCTTTCTCCACCCCTTTGATATATATGAAAAATTTTTAAAAGCCTCTTGCCAGTATTGAAACCAAGGAATGTCTTCCCTAAGGACCCAGGAGCCATTTTTTTTTAAATGTAAACATCAAGGAAGAGAGTTCCTTTATCTTCCAGTCTCTGTGAGAGGGTAGGAGTCTAACTTGCCTAGGCACCAGTTAACTCACAGAGATGGTTTAACCACAGAGAAAAGCATTCACAAATTCAGAAATAACCCACACATGCCATTGATCATTCTCCTCCCCCACAAGGTACCCCAGTACTTTTTCACTAGCTCACCCTAGCACTTAAAAGCTAGGCCATCACACCTTCAATTTCAATGGAGTTGAGTTTAGAATGCATTCTGATTTCTCTTCTCTATTGCAATAACCCTGAATGAAAATTTCCTTGTTTGTTTAACTTTGCCCAGTACAATTTTTGCTTTTGCAAGAGTTTCTTACATATTTTAAAATAAAAACATGAGTGGAAGCAGATACCATGCAGAATCAGCCCTTCCTCTTTTGGCTGTCGCTGATAAGTCAAAGCATCCAAATACAAAACTGGATTTTCTTATTTCCAATTACATTCAAAGTTAAATATTACTGTATTGATTATAGTCAGCATTTGGCATAGATGTCTATATATTTTGGTATAGTAAGTAATATTTGAAATATTTATAAGGACTACAAAGGTTATGGGAAACTGGAATATTTTAAATTGTATTACCGATATATTACTCTTTAATACACAAACGTTAAGCACAAACGTTAAAGGGAAAAATGCTTTTTCTGTTTAGAATGTATTTTACTCCTTATTTACTTGGCTATATGTTAATGGTCCTTCCAGGCTCATCACAGGTGTCTCAAAGTGAAGTGTCCCCAATATGGGATAGACGTTTCCTGATGCATATACTCCCTGTATATACTTTCATTATAATGCTTCGTTCCCTGTGTTATAATAATTCTCATTCTTGATTCTTCTCTCCCACAGATATTATTACTTGTAAAATCCTCCTCTACAACTTCCAGACTGTATTACATGCTCTCATTATTCCCAGTACCCTGTGACATTTGTTAGAGCAGGTCATTCCCACACAAGGGCACCTGGTAGAGAACGAGTGAAATGCAGCCTGTAATCCATTCACCAAGCTATGTTCCATGATGTTCCATTGTGTTCAAGGAGAAAGAAATGCCTTTTTCTAATTTGCATGAAGGTGCCACAGGATACTAATTTTTTGTTTCTGCATCATGTGCGTCAGGATAATAGTATTTATAAAACAGAATTATAATTTTCCCATTATCCAAACCCTAATATGTTAGGGTGCAGGGTCTATCTGTCTTACTATTTTTTACAGTTTTATTTAAATTCCTGTTAGTTACTATACATGTAATATTAGGTATAATATTCAGGTATACAAAATAGTGATTCAACATTTCAATACAACACCTGGTGCTCATCACAACACATGCACTCCTTAATCTTTATCACCTGTTTAGCCCATTCCCCCTCCCCCACCTCCCTTTCGGTAACCATTAGTTCTGTATAGTTAAGTTTCTTGGTTTGCATCTCTCTTTCTTTTTGATAATAAAGTTCCAACAGTAAGGATAGTATCTGTAATAGAAAATGCTAAATATATATTGGTTGAATAAATGAAGAAATGTAGATCTTTTAAAGTACATAAAAGTATATATCCCTATCTCCCCTCAAAAGAACACTTAAATATTTTAATTTTCCTTGAAGATTAAGTTTCATCAGTGGAAACAATAATGTATTTCCTAATAGAATAATGCTCTCGGGCATACAAAAGCTGCTTATGTCTTACTTTTAATTTTTTTAAGTTTATTTATTTTGAGAGGGAGAGAGAGAGAGAGAGAGAGGCAGAGAAAGAAACTTAAGCAGGCTCTGCACTGTCAGCACAAAGCCTAATGTGGGACTTGATCCCACAAACCACAAGGTCATGACTGCCAAAATCAAGTCAAATGCTTAACAATCTGTGCCTTTGTTAATGGTACCAAGTATCTCCAATTTGGGGGCATGCAAGTATTGTTTTCATAGGTTTTTTTTTTTTTTTTTTTTCCTCTTTTTCCTTTGTTGTCATGCTGGCCTGTCTCATGGACATCATTGTAGTTTCAGTCAGTCCTCCAATTTACTTCTCTGTAGGTTTGGAAACCAGAAAATAAAACTGTGAGAGATCTTATGTAAGGTAGGACTTAAGGGATTTTGTTTACTATTGGTGAAGTACAAGAATTCAAGGATAAAATGGTGAGGCTTTGGAGGGAGGGAGGCCAGTTATCTTAGACTTTTAAAATTATATGCCTTGGTTCTGTCTGTTTCCCCAATCTCGTCATCCTCCTATTTACCCTTATCCTTTTCTTCTTCTTGTACCAGTATGGTTGTTGAATAGATTAGTTACAGATGTGTGAATTTTTTAGGCTTTGTGTCTACTTTGGTTTTTAAAGAAAATGTGCTTCATTAACTATCCTCAATACCAAGTAAGCCCCCTTTCCAATTATCCTCTTCCAATATAAAACCACAAAAGGGTTACAACAGAAAGCAAATCTAGATTACCTATTTCACTGGTATAATAGCTATTTGGTCCTGAATTTATATTCCTACCATTTATTTTATAAGTGTTCTCAGATTCACTGCATTCAAATACATTTATATTCTCTCTGACAATGCAGGTGACCCCATATGACTCTATCTGTATTTCTGAGAGGGTTTTTCAATCTTCACTGGCTTTTATATTACCTTCAGGGAGTCTTTTTATTGATATGTGCGTGTATAGTATTACAAATGGGATTGCTCTTTCCTAATCCTTTGAAAGTTGAAGCCAATGAATATACATAATAACAAAATTGCAGGCATGGCTGCATCTTAGTGAAACACACATCTTTCAACGAAATGACACTGTTTTATATGGTGGTTGTTGTGGGTTATAGTCCCCCTGAATAGTCATTATTTCTACCCTGAAATGTTTGTTCAGAGCTTGTATTTGTTGAAGAATGAATTTTTGAAATTAGTTTTATTTGTCTCTTTAAGAAGTGGTACAGTTTTTCAGAGAAATAAATCTTTAGAGCTTTATCTGTTGGAAAACAGTGTGACGTCGTTGAAAGAACATGCATGGGTTATATAATTCTAGGTATAAACTCCAATTCCAATAGCTCTGTGACCTTCAGCAAGTCACTTAATCTCTCTGATCTTCAGGTTTTTTTTTTAAACTTTAAAATGACTTATTTGATTTTATTCACATAGGAACAGTTCAGAGTTTCTATGAGAAATAAGTGAGATGACCTTTTAAGAACTAACTACATAGTGTGCTTCCAACAACGCTACTTTCCTTTTCTCTCCATATTTCTTTAAAGGAGCCTGTGGACGCTAATGCTAAAGAAACCTGATTTGCAAACACAGTTAGGCTGGAGTTTTCTCAATGGCTGGCCCTGAGGATATGTTTAACAGGAGACTCAACCTAAGGGCCTAAGCTATCTATAGCCAGTGGTTCAGAATCCCCTGTTGTATTATTTGACTTAAGGTAACACTGGGTAGCTGCTATACCAATCAGCAATGAACTCTCAGTAGTTTAAGAAAATTCAAATTTATTTCTCATCCAAGTAAAGTCAAGGGGAATAATGGGGAGCTCTGCTCTGTGCAACCATTCATGACTCAGGCTAATAGAGGCTCTGCCATATTCAGTCTGTGGCTTCTAAGCTCACCCTCGGGATCCATATCTAGCCAACATATGGGAAAGATAAAGTGAGTGAATGACAGATTTGAAGGTTTATTAAGTTTGGAAGTGGTAATCATAACTTCTGTCCATATACCACTGGCTCCCCCCAGAAAAAAAAGGAGGATGGGAAATGTAGTTGCAGCTGGGAAGCCATGGGCCAACCAACAATTCTCCATGGAAAGAACAAATGAATCATTTATAGAGAGCTAGCTGTCTCTTGTCTACGTTGAAAAGCATTGAGACAAGAAAAATCCCAAATACAAAATCTAACAGCACACCTAAAGGAAATAGAAGCAGAACAGCAAAGGCAGCCTAAACCCAGCAGAAGAAGAGAAATAATAAAGATCAGAGCAGAAATAAACAATATAGAATCTAAAAAAACTGTAGAGCAGATCAACGAAACCAAGAGTTGGTTTTTTGAAAAAATAAACAAAATTGACAAACCTCTAGCCAGGCTTCTCAAAAAGAAAAGGGAGATGACCCAAATAGATAAAATCATGAATGAAAATGGAATGATTACAACCAATCCCTCAGAGATACAAACAATTATCAGGGAATACTATGAAAAATTATATGCCAACAAATTGGACAACCTGGAAGAAATGGACAAATTCCTGAACACCCACACTCTTCCAAAACTCAATCAGGAGGAAATAGAAAGCTTGAATAGACCCATCACCAGCGAAGAAATTGAATCGGTTATCAAAAATCTCCCAACAAATAAGAGTCCAGAACCAGATGGCTTCCCAAGGGAGTTCTACCAGACGTTTAAAGCAGAGATAGTACCTATCCTTCTCAAGCTATTCCAAGAAATAGAAAGGGAAGGAAAACTTCCAGACTCATTCTATGAAGCCAGTATTACTTTGATTCCTAAACCAGACAGAGACCCAGTAAAAAAAGAGAACTACAGGCCAATATCCCTGATGAATATGGATGCAAAAATTCTCAATAAGATACTAGCAAATCGAATTCAACAGCTTATAAAAAGAATTATTCACCATGAAATAGTGGGTTTCATTCCTGGGATGCAGGGCTGGTTCAACATTCGCAAATCAATCAACGTGATACATCACATTAACAAAAAAAAAGAGAAGAACCATATGATCCTGTCAATCGATGCAGAAAAGGCCTTTGACAAAATCCAGCACCCTTTCTTAATAAAAACCCTTGAGAAAGTCGGGATAGAAGGAACATACTTAAAGATCATAAAAGCCATTTATGAAAGGCCCACAGCTAACATCATCCTCAACGGGGAAAAACTGAGAGCTTTTTCCCTGAGATCAGGAACACGACAGGGATGCCCACTCTCACCGCTGTTGTTTAACATAGTGCTGGAAGTTCTAGCATCAGCAATCAGACAACAAAAGGAAATCAAAGGCATCCAAATTGGCAAAGATGAAGTCAAGCTTTCGCTTTTTGCAGATGACATGATATTATACATGGAAAATCCGATAGACTCCACCAAAAGTCTGCTAGAACTGATACATGAATTCAGCAAAGTTGCAGGATACAAAATCAATGTACAGAAATCAGTTGCATTCTTATACACTAACAATGAAGCAACAGAAAGACAAATAAAGAAACTGATCCCATTCACAATTGCACCAAGAAGCATAAAATACCTAGGAATAAATCTAACCAAAGATGTAAAGGATCTGTATGCTGAAAACTATAGAAAGCTTATGAAGGTAATTGAAGAAGATATAAAGAAATGGAAAGACATTCCCTGCTCATGGATTGGAAGAGTAAATATTGTAAAAATGTCAATACTACCCAAAGCTATCTACACATTCAATGCAATCCCAATCAAAATTGCACCAGCATTCTTCTCGAAACTAGAACAAGCAATCCTAAAATTCATATGGAACCACAAAAGGCCCCGAATAGTCAAAGTAATTTTGAAGAAGAAGACCAAAGCAGGAGGCATCACAATCCCAGACTTTAGCCTCTACTACAAAGCTGTCATCATCAAGACAGCATGGTATTGGCACAAAAACAGACACATAGACCAATGGAATAGAATAGAAACCCCAGAACTAGACCCACAAACGTATGGCCAACTCATCTTTGACAAAGCAGGAAAGAACATCCAATGGAAAAAAGACAGTCTCTTTAACAAATGGTGCTGGGAGAACTGGACAGCAACATGCAGAAGGTTGAAACTAGACCACTTTCTCACACCATGCACAAAAATAAACTCCAAATGGATAAAGGACCTGAATGTGAGACAGGAAACCATCAAAACCTTAGAGGAGAAAGCAGGAAAAGACCTCTCTGACCTCAGCCGTAGCAATCTCTTACTCGACACATCCCCAAAGGCAAGGGAATTAAAAGCAAAAGTGAATTACTGGGACCTTATGAAGATACAAAGCTTCTGCACAGCAAAGGAAACAACCAACTAAACTAAAAGGCAACCAACGGAATGGGAAAAGATATTTGCAAATGACATATCGGACAAAGGGCTAGTATCCAAAATCTATAAAGAGCTCACCAAACTCCACACCCGAAAAGCAAATAACCCAGTGAAGAAATGGGCAGAAAACATGAATAGACACTTCTCTAAAGAAGACATCCGGATGGCCAACAGGCACATGAAAAGATGTTCAGCGTCGCTCCTTATCAGGGAAATACAAATCAAAACCACACTCAGGTATCACCTCACGCCAGTCAGAGTGGCCAAAATGAACAAATCAGGAGACTATAGATGCTGGAGAGGATGTGGAGAAACGGGAACCCTCTTGCACTGTTGGTGGGAATGCAAATTGGTGCAGCCGCTCTGGAAAGCAGTGTGGAGGTTCCTCAGAAAATTAAAAATAGACCTACCCTATGACCCAGCAATAGCACTGTTAGGAATTTATCCAAGGGACACAGGAGTACTGATGCATAGGGGCACTTGTACCCCAATGTTCATAGCAGCACTCTCAACAATAGCCAAATTATGGAAAGAGCCTAAATGTCCATCAACTGATGAATGGATAAAGAAATTGTGGTTTATATACACAATGGAATACTACGTGGCAATGAGAAAAAATGAAATATGGCCTTTTGTAGCAACGTGGATGGAACTGGAGAGTGTGATGCTAAGTGAAATGAGCCATACAGAGAAAGACAGATACCATATGGTTTCACTCTTATGTGGATCCTGAGAAACTTAACAGGAACCCATGGGGGAGGGGAAGGAAAAAAAAAAAAAAAAAGAGGTTAGAGTGGGAGAGAGCCAAAGCATAAGAGACTGTTGAGAACTGAGAACAAACTAAGGGTTGATGGGGGGTGGGAGGGAGGAGAGGGTGGGTGATGGGTATTGAGGAGGGCACCTTTTGGGATGAGCACTGGGTGTTGTATGGAAACCAATTTGACAATAAATTTCATATATAAATAAAAAAAAAAAAAAAGAAAAGCATTGAGAATTGCTAGGGACAGCCAGCACATGCCATATTAAGTAGGAGTGACTGAATAATGTAATGTAGGAAACTCATTCTGGTCTAAGAGAATGGTAAGGAGCATAACCTTGGTCAAGGAGAAATAATAACTATTGAAAAGAAAGGATGAGTTTGAGTTTAGCTGGTACAAACTGATTAAACTTTTATCTACACCATTTAAACCTAAATTAAAACTGTGCCCAGGTTTAAAAAAAAAAGTTGTAATTACAGGAGTAAATGAATGAAGCAAATGTATGGATCTATAAATACAGCACCATGAAATGTCCACACAACCCTAGGGGCACCAAACAAACCTACTTTGTAAAATAAAATTGTCAGTTAAATGCATAATCTGGCTAGCTAAATTTTATTAAGTAGATACTTTTGTTTTTGTAATTTGAGTGTAGTTAGGAGAGTAAATAGTTTAAGTAATTGAATTGCCTCAAACAAATGTAGGTATACTTATAGTTAAAAATTTTATTGCTCAAATTTGCTTTCAGGAAATAGCAATTCCTTGACCTCAGTAAGAGCTAGAATCCATGTTTTTTTCTGCCTTCCACTCATGCTCCCTCCAAATCAGTGTTTCTTACTGCCCAAATTATGTCATAGACATCTGATTGAATTGGATTATTCCTTAATCTGATCATGTCATATTCTGCCTTTTTTATTAAAACTATTCAGTGATCAGGGGCGCCTGGGTGGCGCAGTCGGTTAAGCGTCCGACTTCAGCCAGGTCACGATCTTGCGGTCCGTGAGTTCGAGCCCCGCGTCAGGCTCTGGGCTGATGGCTCAGAGCCTGGAGCCGGTTTCCGATTCTGTGTCTCCCTCTCTCTCTGCCCCTCCCCCGTTCATGCTCTGTCTCTCTCTGTCCCAAAAATAAATAAAAAACGTTGAAAAAAAAATTAAAAAAAAAAAAAAAAAAAACTATTCAGTGATCCCCAGTATTTACAGATGAAGTTCAGTCTTCTTAGCAAGCCAAAGATTTACATTCTCGCCTGTTTATCTCTCAAACTCATCATTACATAATTAGCAGTAAGAACAATTGTAATATCTATCTTCTACAAAATCAAACTTCAAGAAGTTTCCAGGTATTTGAAGAGTGAACATGAAAATGTTATAATCTTTTATGGAAGAAATATTTCATGTCATAAAAAATGAGAAGGTGATATCTATTTAGGAATGTATATCACAGAGGCAATAAAATAATAAAATGAAAGAACAGAAGTGGGTTAAGATTATGTTTATAACTTGATTTGATTTTCATATTGAACAGAGTATGTAAAAAAATTAGAGTAAAAAAATGCTATAAATAAGCAAATTTGATGTACAAAATGGTGTGAAGGGGTTCAGAACATACCACTCCAAAATATGCCACTTTAACATATTGGTTATTTTCAACTGATGGCACTTTAAAAATAGAACATGCAGGAAGGTACTTTTTGACCTCTGCCTTTCTGCCTACAAGCACACTGTAAAATCTCTCATGAGTAAGGCACCGTCTCTTTAGCAGGAAGAGACAAAACGTTCTTATTATCAGAGACTAGGAGTTGACAAGGAAATAGATCCGTACTACCTACCTACTGTAAACAACTGTATTCTGTAAACAAACCTACTAAAATAACCCTTATCTTCTGTTAGCTTCACCCATATATTTCCTAGTTACTGTACCCCAATTTACTTCCCCTAGTCCAAGCCCCTTTGTCTTGTCACATCCCCACAATTTATCATTCTTTATTTTAAAAGATGTATTAGCTTTTCAGCCTATTAGCTTCTTCAGATCTTCATTTTCCTTTTGAAGACTCCTCCCGTGTGTATGTGAAAATAATAAACACAATTTTTATTCTTTTGTTAATCTATCTTATGCCAGTTTAATTTTTATGGCCAGCCATAGACCCTAGACAGGTAGAAGACAGATTTTTCTCCCTCAGAGGGCACATCAATGAACAGCATTGAAAAAGACAAACTCTGAAACTCAAGAATGAATGACCCTGTGGCAGCATTAATGTAGATGATGCCTTTAGTTCTAAGCAGTACATAGGTAATGGGCCTTCTGTATTTGTAGGGAAGAGGGACCTTACTTCCTTGTAGTTCTCACTGATGTGACCCCATTGCTACAGCTACATGCAAACAAGGTCAGGTGCTATCACATTTAGTACATCAACCACGAGCTGACCTTTCTCACCTGTCACTGATCATATACATCTATGTTTGTGACTCTGAAACTCTGTGTATATTTAATTTAAATTTTTTTTAACGTTTATTTATTTTTGAGACAGGGAGAGACAGAGCATGAATGGGGGAGGGTCAGAGAGAGAGGGAGACACAGAATCTGAAACAGGCTCCAGGCTCTGAGCTGTCAGCACAGAGCCCGACGCGGGGCCTGAAATCACGGACCGTGAAATCATGAACTGAGCCGAAGTTGGTCGCTTAACCGACTGAGCCACCCAGGCGCCCCACACATTTATTTAAAAAATGAATCTTGCAAAAAGAAAACATTGTTGGTAGATTGATATGCAACTGCAATAAGATAATATATATTTGCAAAAGTTATTAAATGTTTTAAAGCATCATACAAGTTAGTACCATCCATATAACCAAGTCATTATTCCTATCACAAAATTATTTAACTATCTCCTTAAATAGAGACCTACAAGGCACTATATGTTTTTGACATTATGGAGAAATTAAAAATAATATTCCTGCCACTCTTTCCTTATTATGGAATGCTAGCCATTTGATTGCCATAGTGGAGATAGTAGTGAAAAAAATAGAGTTAAATGGTTTCTTTGAATGCACTAGCATGTTTAATTCTCCTAAATGTTTTCATATATAATTTTGCCACATAAAAATAATATATCTTAAGAAAAAAGGAGTGAAACAAATAGGTGGATCACAGATTAAGAATATAATTTCAATAGAATAAAAAGTAGAAAACCTTGATTATTTATAACAATGAATACATTGTTATTACCTGACTTGAAGATTATTGAACAAATTTTCAATTCAGAAAGTTTTTCCAAGGACAGTAGAAATCTGTAGGGAATTTTGGGAAAATCTGCAATATGCTTATACTATAGAGATTTAATTAGAGATTTTTATCTAAAATCCATTGGAGTTTTGCCAGTTAGTCATTAGGCTTTATCCCTGCTTGGAAGCCATCCTAAACTGATCCCCTGTAAGATGCAAAGTGACATTCTAAACCTAGCATATTGAAGTGAGTGGCAAAAATTTTAAGCACACTTTTTAATTTTGAAACCTTTAAAAATTTCTCTGAGTAATTAATACACTGGCACCAAGAATACTAACTTTTAATCCTTTTTTTTACTAAAATACATCCCTAGTTTATCATCTTAATCCTAGCAGAAGATTCATTCTATACTGCTAAAACAGGTCTCATCTATGTTTTGCCTTAGCTCTTCATCTGATTCCTGTTACACGATGAACTTGAGAAAACACAAATCTTTCTCTAGGTGTCTTACATGAACTTTATGTCCCTATCCTAGAACTGTTATAGGATAATACCTCAGGAAAGTCCCAAAAATTTTCAGTTTCAACAAGTTCCCTGACTTTTCTACATTTTTTATTTTATTTTTTTAAATTTTATTTATTTTTAGTTTTTAAAATTTACATCCAAATTATTTAGCATATAGTGCAACAATGATTTCAGGAGTAGATTCCTTAGTGCCCCTTACACATTTAGCACATCCCCCCTCCCACAACCCCTCCAGTAACCCTCTGTTCCCCATATTTGTGAGTTTCTTCTGTTTTGTCCCACTCCCTGTTTTTATATTATTTTTGTTAACCTTCCAATATGTTCATCTGTTTTGTCTCTTAAAGTCCTCATATGAGTGAAGTCATATGATTTTTGTCTTTCTCTGACTAATTTTGCTTAGCGTAATACCCTCCAGTTCCATCCACATAGTTGAAAATGGTAAGATTTAATTCTTTTTGATTGCCGAGTAATACTCCACTGTATATATATACCACACCTTCTTTATCCATTCATCCATCGATGGACATTTGGGCTCTTTCCATACTTTCACTATTGTTGATAGTGCTGCTATAAACATGGAGGTGCATGTGTCCCTTCGAAACAGCACACCTGTATCCCATGGATAAATGTCGAGTAGTGCAATTGCTGGGTTGTACGGTAGTTCTGTTTTTAGTTTTTTGAGGAACCCCCATACTCTTTTCCAGAGTGGCTACACCAGCTTGCATTCCCACCAACAATGCAAAAGAGATACTCTTGTCCACATCCTCACCAACATCTATTGTTGCCTGAGTTGTTCATGTTAGCCATTCTGACAGGTGTAAGGTGGTATCTCATTGTGGTTTTGATTTGTATTTGCCTGATGCTGAGTGATGTTGAGCATTTTTTCATGCATTGGTTGGCCATCTGGATGTCTTCTTTGGAGAAGTGTCTCTTCATGTCTTTTTCCCATTTCTTCACTGGATTCTTTGTTTTTTGGGTGTTGAGTTTGATATGTTCTTTATAGATTTTGGATGCTAACCCTTTATCTGATATGTCATTTGCAAATATCTTCTCCCATTCTGTCGGTTGCCTTTTAGTTTTGCTGATTGTTTCCTTCACTGTGCAGAAGCTTTTTATTTTGATGAGGTCCCAGTAGTTCCTTTTTGCTTTTGTTTCCCTTGCCTCCAGAGACATGTTGAGTAAGAAGCTGCTGCAGCCAAGATCAAAGAGGTTTTTGTCTGCTTTCACCTCAAGGACTTTGATGGCTTCTTGTCTCATATTGAGGTCTTTCATCCATTTTGAGTTTATTTTTGTGTATGGTGTAAGAAAGTGGTCCAGGTTCATTCTTCTGCACGTCACTGTCCAGTTTTCCCAGCACCACTTGCTGAAGAGACTGTCTTTATTCCATTGGATATTCTTTCCTGCTTTGTCCAAGATTAGTTGGCCATATGTTTGTGGGTCCATTTCTGGGTTCTCTATTCTGTTCCATTGATATGAGTGTCTGTTCTTGTGCCACTACCATACTGTCCTGATGATTACAGCATTGTAGTAAAGCTTGAAGTCTGGGATTGTGATGCCTCCTGCTTTGGTTTTCTTTTTCAAGATTGCTTTGGCTATTTGGGGTCTTTTCTGGTTCCATACAAATTTTAGGATTATTTGTTCTAGCTCAGTGAAGAATACTCGTGTTACTTTGATAGGGATTGCATTGAATATGTAGACTGCTTTGGGTAGTACCAACATTTTAACAATATTTGTTCTTCCTATCCAGGAGAATGGAATTTTTTTCCATTTTTTGTGTCTTCTTCATGTCTTTCATAAGCTTTCTATAGTTTTTAGTGTATAGATTTTTCACCTCTTTGGTTAGATTTATTCCTAGGTATTTTATGTTTTTTTGTGCAACTAGAAATGGGATTGATTCCTTGATTTCTCTTTCTGTTGCTTCATTGTTCGTGTACAGGAATGCAACTGATTTCTGTGCATTGATTTTATACCCTGAAACTTTGCTGAATTCATTAATCAGTTCTAGCAGTTTTTTTGGTGGAATCTTTTGGGTTTTCCATATAGAGTATCATGTCATATGCGAAGAGTGAAAGTTTGACCTCCTCCTGGCCAATTTGGATGACTTTTATTTCTTTGTGTTGTCTTATTGCAGAGGCTTCCAATACTATGTTGAATAACAGTGGTGAGAGTGGACATCCCTGTCTTATTCCTGACCTTAGGGGGAAAGCTGTCAGTTTTTCCCCATTGAGAATGATATTAGCGTTGGGTCATTCATATATGGCTTTTATTATCTCAAGGTATACTCCTCTATCCCTACTTTCTTGAGGGTTTTTATCAAGAAAGGATGCTGTAATTTGTCAAAGCTTTCACTACATCTATTGAGAGGATCATATGGTTCTTGTCCTTTCTTTTATTGATGTGATGAATCATGCTAATTGTTTTGTGGATATTGAACCAGCCCTGAATCCCAGGTATAAATCCCACTTGGTTGTGGTGAATAATTTTTTAATCTATTGTTGGAGCTGGTTGGCTAATATCTTGTTGAGGACTTTTGCATCCATGTGCATCAGGGAAATTGGTCTATAGTTCTCCTTTTTAGTAGGGTCTCTGTCTGGTTTTGGAATCAAGGTGATGCTGGCTTCATAGAAAGAGTTTGGAAGTTTTCCTCCTTTTTTTTTTTTTTTTTGGAACACCTTCAAGAGAATAGGTGTTAACTCTTCCTTAAATGGTTGGTAGAATTCCCCTGTAAAGCCATCTGGCCATGGAGTCTTCTTTTTGGGAGATTTTTTATTACTAAATTGATTAACTTACTGGTTATGGGTCTGTTCAAATTTTCTATTTCTTCCTGTTTCAGTTTTGGTAGTGTATATGTTTCTAGGAATTTGTCCATTTCTTCCAGATTGACCATTTTATTGGCATATAATTGCTCATAATTGTCTCTTATTATTGTTTTTATTTCTGCTGTGTTGGTTGTGATCACTCCTCTTTTATTCTTTATTTTATTTATTTGGGTCCTTCCCTTTTTCTTTTTGATCAAACTGCATAGTGGCTTATTGATTTTGTTAATTCTTTCAAAGAACCAGCTTCTGGTTTCATTGATCTCTTCTACTGTTTTTTTTTTTGTTTTTTTTGTTTTTTTGTTTTTTTTTTTTGGCTTTGATAGCATTAGTTTCTGCTCTAATCTTCACTATTTCCTGTCCTCTGCTGTTTTGGGGTTTTATTTCCTGTTCTTTTTCCATCTCCTTAAGGCGTAAGGTTAGGTTGTGTATCTGAGATCTTTCTTCCTTTTTTAGGAAGGCCTGGATTGCCATATACTTTCCTCTTATGACCACCTTTGCTGCATCCAAGAGGTTTTGGGTTGTGGTGTTATCATTTTCATTGACTTCTGTATACTTTTTAATTTCCTCTTTAACTGCTTGGTTAGCCCATTCATTCTTTAGTAGGATGTTCTTCAGTCTCCAAGTATTTGTTACCTTTCCAAATTATTTCTTGTGGCTGATTTCGAGTTTCATAGTGTTGTGGTCTGAAAATATGCATGGTATGATCTCAGTCTTTTTGTACTTGCTGAGGGCTGATTTGTGCCCCAGTATGTGCTCTGTTGTGGAGAATGTTCCATGTGCACTGGAGAAGAATGTATATTCTGCTGCTTTGGGAGGAAATGTTCTGAATATATCTGTTCAGTCCATCTGGTCCAGTGTGTCATTCGAAGCCATTGTTTCCTTGCTGATTTTTTGATTAGGTGATCTGTCCATTGCTGTGAGTGGGGTGTTGAAGTGTCCTACTATTATGGTATTACTATCGATGAGTTTCTTTATGTTTGTGATTAATTGATTTATATATTTGGGTGCTTGCACATTTGGTGCATAAATGTTTACAATTGTTAGGTCTTCTTGGTGGATAGACCCCTTGATTATGATATAATGCCCTTCTGCATCTCCTGATACAGTTTTTATTTTAAAGTCTAGATTATCTGATATAAGTATGGCTACTCTGGCTTGCTTTTCTTGACCATTAGCATGATAGATGGTTCTCCATTCCCTGACTTTTGATCTGAAGTTGTCTTTAGGTCTAAAATGGGTCTCTTGTGAAGAGTATATGGATGGATCTTGTGATTGGAGCATTGAGTCCTTGAGGTTTAGAATGAGTACTGAAAGATATGAATTTATTGCCATTATGATGCTTGTAGAGTTGGAGTTTCTGCTGGTGTTCTCTGTTTATTTCTAATCTCTGTTGATATAGATATATATATATATATATATATATATATATATATATATATATATATTGTTTTTTTCATCTTTTCTCCCCTCAGAGAGTCCCCCTTAAAGTTTCTTGCAGGGCTGGTTTAGTGTTCACAAACTCCTTTAGTTTTTGTTTGTCTGGGAAACTTTTTATCTCTCCTATTTTTAATGACAGCCTTGCTGGATAAAGAATCTTGGCTGCATATTTTTCTGATTCAGCACATTGAATACCTCCTGCCACTCCTTTCTGTCCTGACAAGTTTCTGTGGATGGGTCCACAGCAAACCTGATCTGTCTTCCCTCGTAGGTTAGGGACTTTTTCTCCCTTGCTGCTTTCATGATTCTCTCCTTGCCTGAGTATTTTGTGAATTGGACTATGATATGCCTTGTTGATGGTCGGTTTTGTTAAAACTAATGGGAGTCCTCTGTGCTTCCTGGATTTTCATGTCTGTGTCTTTCCCTAGCTTAGGAAAGTTTTCCGCTATGATTTGCTCACATAACCTTTCTACCCCTATTTCTCTCTCTTCCTCTCCTGGGACCTCTGTGATTCTGATGTTGTTCCTTTTTAATGAGTCACTGATTTCTCTAATTCTTAAATAGTGCTCTTTTGCCTTCATCCCCCTCTTGTTTCTGCTTCATTATTCTCTATAAGTTTGTCCTCTATATCGCTGATTCTCTGTTCTGCCTCATCCATCCTTGCCGCTGCTGCATCCATCCGTGATTGCAGGTCAGTTATAGCATTTTAAATGTCATCATGGCTATTTTTTAATTCTTTTATCTCTGCAGAAAAGGATTCTAAACTATTTTTGACTCCAGCTAGTATTCTTATCATGATTCTAAATTCTGGTTCAGACATCTTGCTTGTATCTGTGTTGGTTAAATCCCTGGCTGTCATTTCTTTGTGCTCTTTCTTTTGGGGTGAATTCCTTCATTTTGTCATTTTGAAGGGAAAAAAGGAATTAATGAGGTAGTGAAATTAAAATTAAAAATACTAAATTAAAAAAAATTAAAATTAAAAATTAAAAACATGCACACACACACAATTATAATAAATGATGCTAGATCCTAAGTGTGTTTTTGTCTGGGTGTTGAAAGTGGTTTGACAGATTAGAGAAAAATATGGGGGGGAGAGGAAAAAAAAGGGAAATTGTTTGAAAATTTGAAAAAATGAATACACTGAAGTAGACTAAAATTAGTTGAGGAGGTAAAATAGCATTTGAAAAAAAATATACACAAAAGTAAAAAATATAGTGGAAAAAATTAAGGAAAATATTTTTATTAAAAATTAAAGTGAATATTTTTCAATATTCACACAAAATGAAAGAAATAAAAGAGAAAAAGACAAAAACTAAAAATAGGAAAAAAGGAAATCATTTGAAAATTTGAAAAAGTGAATACACTGTAGTGGAATAAAATAAAATGATTTTCAGTAAAATAGAATTTGAAAAAGTATACACAGAAGTAAAGAATATAGGTGAAAAAATTAAAGAAAAATATTTTTAATAGAAATTGAAGGTAAAAATGAAGTGTTTTCTGCATTCAAGAAAAAGAAAAGAAACAAAAAAGAGAAAAAAAAGAAAAAAAGAGAAAAGGAGATTGTTTGACAATTGGAAAAGGTGAATACACTGGAGTAGACTAAAATAAAATGATGGAAGTAAAATGGAATTGAAAAAATTTACACGAAAGTTAAAAATATAGTAATAATAATTAAAGAAAAATATTTTTAATAAAAATTGAAAATAAAAATGAATTTTTTCTCTGCATTCAGGAAAGAAGTGTAAAAGAGGAAAGAAAGAAAGGAAATTGAATAGTTGGACCTGCTAGCATACTAAAGTAGGACTGAAATTGTTTTGTTTTCCCCTAGAAGTCAGTCTATGTAGCACTTTATAGTCCATAAACTAGGCAGGCAGTGAGACTTCTGTTCTTGAAGAGAGAAGTTGGCCCAGTTGGGCAGGGCTCAACGTAACAGTTCCGTTCTCCACTAGATAGCACTGCTAGCCTCCTAGGGTGGATTGTTGTGGTGCTTGTAGTTGCACATGTGCATGCGCGGGAGTGGTGAAAATGGCACCACCCAGCTACCCAGTCTGTTCTCCCAGATTAGCATTCGCTCACCTGTCCTCTGTCTTCAGCTTTCGTCCACTTCCCACTTCTTCACTCTCCATCACCAGGCCCCAGGCAGTACCTCTCTCCCGAGTTTTGTCTCACATGCAGCCGTTTTCCCCAGCCCCTTACTTCTGAAGGACTGTGGCTGTGACCTGTTCCACCCCTCTTGGAAGGGTCTTATGGAGCAATGGCTGAATGAGCAATGGCTGAATGCCAGCTTCACTCAGGAATGCTTGCTGGACCCTGCTGTTGCCGGTGCCCCGAGACTGTGGCTGGGTGCCACCCCACCTCAGAAAAAGTTCGCAAGATAGTGTAGCAGCAGTGTTTCAGGGATTATGGAAGATTACAACACACATCTGGCACCAGGCTTCACCCTTAAGGACCTTGTTCTAGCACCAGAAAATGTGGCTGTTTTCTGGGGTCTGCTGGGACCAGGTGGCTTCAACAGTTTCTAACCAAATATCCTTCCAGCAGTGGAACTGCTTTTCCCCATGTGGCCCAAGATCCTCCCAGACCCCACTCTGTTCCTGGGGATTCGCCCTTTCCACCAGAGCCCCACCAGGTATCGAGCTGCAGAGTTGCAACCTTTGTGCTCCCCTTGTTACAGTCTTAATGGAATTTAAACCCTCTCCTTTCTCCTTTCTCCTTTCTCCCTTTCTAGTTTAGTCCCTGCAGATGTTTTCAATTTTCCACCTTCTCTCCAGCTGCTTTTGAGGAGGGTTGCTTTTCCAGTATTCTCCCCCCCCCCCCGCACCCCCCATCCTCTTTCCACCTCACAAAAGCACCTCCCTTCCTGCTCCTTCTCACTCCCCAAGTTCACTTCTCTGTGCCACATACCTGCTGAATTCTGTGGTTCAGGTTTTGCAGATTGTTGTGCTAATCCTCCAGTCAGTTTTCTAGGTGTGTCGGATGGTTTAGTGTTAGTATGGCTGTATATCATGGACACAAGACACACCAAAAACTTCCATGCTGTTCTGCCATTTTGGCCCCTCCTCTGCAGACCCGACTTTTCTACATTCTGATTTTAACTTTTTTTCCCTGAGTTCGTACTACCTTCCATGTTTGCACTATCATTTGCATTGCAATAATTTGTTTACATGGCAATTATTTGTTTAAGACTTCCCTAGTAAGACTGAGATCTTTGAAGAAGTAATTTTATTAACTTATGAATATTTGAGATATAGTAAACCCAGTGTGTGATACAAAGCTTATGTCTGCCAAAAGACAAGAGTAAAATTATACAAATATTGATGTGTAAAGAATGACTTGGGAAAATAGATGTGTTTGAGGATCACAGCATATAAAACACTAAAGAAGTGGTTACAAGATTGACATAAAAATGACCTTCTAAGAGAAAAACAATTATATTCCATTAGAAAATCTTCCTTGAGAAAAGAGTGGAAATTACACTTGGAATGATGGGCAGATGTGAATAAGAATGAGAAGAGCAAAGGCAAGCCTGGAGAATTTTAACTCTAACTCATGTAGTAAGAAACTATTTACTAAGAGCAGAGGTAATGGGTGTAAGATGTTATTATAGAAAAAAGCTAGTGTGGCAAAATATATCTAGGGTAATAGTGTGGGATAAGTTGGACATTGAGGAAAAGTTAGAAGCCACTATAAATACTCAGGAGTAAGGAAATGGTAGAATAGTGATGTCATCAACTTCGATGTTGTTTATTCCTTATATACATTTATATTTAGAAAAATATATATTTGTAAATTTTACATACGATATAAATATTTTAAAGAGCTAAATCAGTCACAGGAACTAAAGATATAGTTTTTTTTAAATTGTTAATCACTGTTTTGTGTGTTTGAAACCTCTTATCTTAAGAGTATGGTCTGAATAATAGCATTCAAGGCATAGTTATAAAATTATAATGTCTTTTATAAACGTTTGGGTCCCAAAAATATATACCATGAGATCATTTCAAACAAAAACCTTTCAAGTTTTAAATAACTAAAAGAAGAAAAATCCCAATTTTCAGGCTTAAAGAAATGATTCATGGAGGGGACATTGGAGGATTAGGAATATTTTTAACTAATTTTAGAATCATGTTTCACCTTTTGACTTAAGCATAAGAATTATGAAAACATTGGAAAATTCAAAAAAGTATTTTCTATAGAAAGAAATTATAAGTTTTTTATTTATGTGTGTTAGGGTTAGTTGGAAAAACTTGAACATTGTGTAATTATATTTTCCAGCAAGAAAATGAGTTCTGTCAAAAGGGGGAAAGGGACCATCTCTTTGGTGTTTATCCCAAGAGCTATAAAATGGATTGCTAAATATATGGAAGAAATTTATAAAGAAACTAAAGATGTAAATTAAGTTGGATAGATGAAATAACAATGTCCTAGAGGAGATGGGAGCAGGTAGTTGTGGAGGTAAAAGAATGAGTTTTAATAAGTAGAAGTAATTTTTTTTTCTTCTATATGAAATGAATAGATGCCTTTTTAATAGCTTTGGATATGCCTTATTGAGGTGAGCAGATAAGCAATCATATAACAACAAAATAAGTGAGAGACCTGGCGAAAAGATGAGAGACAGGAGTATTTTTTTGAAAACATTTTGGAAACAGATAATATCCTGATTTGAAATGTTGGATGTATAACAAATTCAGATGATATTAGGTCTCATGGGTTGTTCCACTGTAATTGACCTAAACTGGAAAGAATCTAGGGTTGAGGTTAAAGTAAGAGGCCAAGACATTAATGGTAGAACATCACTTATCAAGTTATAGAAATTATAAAACTGTCCTTTATGCTTTAACCTATTTTGGTGAATAGAATATTTTATCATGGTTTAAAATTACTTTGAATATCATTTAATCTGCCATACATACAAATTGGAATGGCCTTCTGCTCATAAGATTTTACCAGAGGTCAACCTGTGCAAATTTCCTGTCCAAGTGAGCATAACTGACTGATCTAAGGCTAGAGATCCCTGTCTTAAGAGAGGCAGGGACAGTCTCTTGAGAAAGAATTAAAATCTTTAATGATGGAACACAAAAATTCAGTAGTATACAGCATGGAAAAAGTTAATGGCAATACTTGAGAAAGAAAGTCCATGAACACTGATAAAGCCAGTGTGTGTGTGTTACTTGAAATCAAAAGAACTAAAACTAATAATAATTTATATTGGAACCTATCTAAGAATAAAATATGAAGAGACTTTCCCAATATCACACATTGCATGGGTGACAAAGCTATGAACTTCCAATGGAAGTTGGAAATGGCCAAGGAAATTATTTTAAATAATTTTACACAGGTGAATTTTAAAAAGTACTAATAATAAGTAGCAACTAGACTAGAGCTACTTCTTAGATTACTGCCACTTAGTGAAACTTCAATTCATCCAGATATGGCCCCTTCTTTGGAATCCTTACCCTAACTGGAATAATATTCCTTGCACCAGAATACCCCAAAAATATATAATCAATATTGATCGTAAAAATTATATATTATCATTTCTTTTAAAAAATGAATTGCCACTTTAATAATCAGCATGGAAATAAAGTATATAAAAGTTTACATGAAAGAGAAGTAGAATTTATTAAGAATTTGTTTTACAATGAATAGCAGGTTGCCTATTATATTTTAACAGTATCTGACGCTAAGCCTTTGTGTTTCCTTTGCATATTTCTTAGAAGGATTCTGGAAATTCATATATCATCATATTTTTTATCATCATTGAAAAAATCCATTTATTAGTTTTAGAATGACCAATACCACTCATTGATAACATTGTTTACTCCTTTAGGTTGCATTATATGTTGGTTACCTTTCAAATAATGTATCTCTTGAAAATATGCATATTTGATAAATGTATGTTGATACATGTATATATATTTATCAGTCTTTCTGTTTATTTAAGAAGAAATACATACCATAATCTTTCATTGTGAGGAGAAAAGTGGAAACAAAATCTATTTTTGAAGCTTTCAATATGGAAATGTTTGCATCAGTAGAAACTACTCTACTGTCTGGTGGACTGTTGACGTAGAGATTGTTGGTTGGCACAAGGCTATTTACAGCTCTGTTAGAGTAGAAGCTCCTTCAGATAAATTGACTGAGCTAAATTTTCAACTAAAAGGGTATTTAGAATGTCATACAACATGGAGAATACAAGGTATCAGTGGAAGATTTGCAGCTCTAAGAGACAAGATTATCTATGAGTCACAATTCTGAGCACATAGAATGGGTACTAAATGAAACTCTGGGACATAGAGATACTTCAGCTAATGGGATAAAGACCAAAGAAAACAAAAATACAAAACCAGAAGAACAATTACGTGAAGAAAAGTCAGTTACTTCGGAAATATGATGTAAGATTTCCCTTTTGAAGAAATAGCCAAGAGGGTCTTTTTCTCAAGTATAGCCTAGTGATTAAAATAATGGTCTCAATGGGTAATAGGCATTAAGGAGGGCACTTGTTGTGATGTGCGCTAAGTGTTGTATATAAGTGATGAATCACTAAAGTCTACTCCTGAAACCAATATTATACTATACATTAACTAACTAGAATTAAATAAAAACTTGAAACTAATACACACACACACACACACACACACACACACACACACACACAAAATTAAAAAAAAAAACCCACAATGGTCTCTGAAGTAAAATAACCTGAGTTTGAATTCTGCCTCCTGGGTTGTGAGAATTAAAGAAGTAATATGTGCAAATATGTTGGCATATTAAATATTTTTAAATGTTAACTTTTATTATCATCATCATCATTATCATTAGTTTTCTCATTTGTTTTCGATAGAGCATCTTTTGGTGGAAATTGGATAAAAGATACTACTTTTCGATTATAATCCTTCTCAATAATTGGTGGTATTTCTACTTATTTGTTTTCACACACAGCATTCTTCATGAGGAAACGAAAAGAGCATTGGACTAGAAAACAAAACGAAAATTTGCCCTCTACACTGTTTGAAAGGCTAACCTTGGCCTTAAAGTCTATGATTCATTGATTACATTCAACAGTAACAAAATGGACAACATTTAGATGCTTGCAGGTTAACCTCTTATGGAAAGTTTCTCAAATAAACAAGATGGTGAATTGCTTTTCGATAATCTGAACTAGATTCTTTCTGTCAGTAACACTTAACTTCAGCCTTTAATTGAATGAAAACATATATCTTGTGTCAGCTAAATGAAAAAATTTTGAAATATATACATTAGGTCAGTCATTATTCTTAGAACCTCATTTACTGTAGCATTATCTAAAAAACTCTACAAAAATAAATCATTAAGTTTGCTATAAGCAAAAGAGGATTTTTGTCACACTGCAGTTTAAAATTCTAGAGACAATATTCCATAGATTAGTTTTAGTTTCAGTTTTTGTTTTTTTTCTGTGTGCCTGTGAAGATCAACAACACAAGAAAGCAGAGGCAAAGGGGCACAGGGAATAATACATTTTTAAAAGTAATATGGATGAAATGATCAGATGAATGTAATCATAAGGTATTGCACTAGATAGAATAGCCTTTGATTGAAATGAATGCTACAGTACTTGAATTTCTCAGCACTATCAAAACGAACATTAAATATTACTGAATTTGGCCACATTTGCCTGTATTTTCTTGGATAAGCCCCTTTAAGTTCACTTTTCCTCTTTCCTGTCTTCTCTTGTTATTGTTGTTTTAATGATTTTCAACCACAACTCTCACTTCCAGTTTCTAGCTTATTAGTGCTAATGTGCAATTACATTAATTGTCCTACTTTACATGTGTTGGTGTCCTTTATAAGTAACGTGATGAGCCCAAAGAGAAACTAATAGTGGGCATATCAATTTCTATGAAGAATATTCATGTGAGATTGTCTCTATTAGCACCCTTCAACGTACCACATCTTGATCATTGTATCTCCATAGTATTGTTCTCATCTATCATTTTGAATAGGTAACAGACCATCTCAGATGGCCACAGATACCATAGATGTTGTTGTAAGATGTTGATCTCATTTGCATCTATTTGTTGTAAGAATTCAGTATGTTCTAGCATTTATCAACCAATTTGTCATCTATAATGTTATAAGTTTCCAGTGTTTGTGGTCTCTTCATTCTTCCATATGTGATGAAAATATAGTCAGTTTTGAAATTTGTGAATTTGTCTTACAATACAAAATTTGGAAAAAGCTATTGCAAACTATTTGGTGGGGGGAAAACAACAATTAAGGGTAGCTCTTAATTAATGGTAAAAGATATGAGTAAGAAACAGTAAATAATAAATGAATAAAAAAAATGATAAGTTAACCACAGATACTGACATTCTTGTTTGCATTGCTTTTTAGAACACTGATTAGTTAGAAAATAAAAAGAGACCCAAATCAATAAACTCCATGCAATCTTTAGAGACATATATGATAAAGGGACACATATGCTTTCTCTTCAAATGAAATTTATTACAGAATGTTACCTTATTTATGAGTTTAAGAAATGAAGTAATAAGGTACCAGTAGGGGAGCATAGTTTTGCCTGCTGAAAGAGGAATGGAAGTTAGTATTAAGAACAAGGAAAATTCAAGGGCACTGTTACTTCCAAAGTTACCATTGTTCTTAATTGAATTTTTAAAAATATAATTAATGTAAATGTGCAGAAGAAAGCAGATGTGACTTAATAAACCATTATTCTCATTTTGAACAAAATTAACCTCATTTTAGTTCTTCTACTCTCTAGTCTTGTTCTAGAAGAGATGATATAGCTTGATATACTGGGGTTACAGATGTAGAAGTCATTGATTAAGTCTGCAAATCTATGATCAGACATCTCTATCATGCATGCTGTAGGGAATTGTAGTCTATTAAGACACACTTACCTTGTCCTTCTCTTTTAGGCAGTTTCATTTGTCCCCTTGGAGCCCAATATCAGCCTTGGGAACCCAAATGTTCTATTTTTCAGTGAGCTTGACTTACCCTGCAGTGAACTGAGATGGGTTGGCATTCCAGTATAATAACATCAATGTTGCCCCAGTCTGTATTCATCATAATCAAGACAGAAATTAATTAAGATACACAAAATAGGTAATTTGAGGAAAGTTTAACGGAGGTATTATTTCTATACAGGTTATTTATAGTAGAGCCAAGAGAGATAGTACAATATTTTTAATCTAGTAAGGAGAAAAAAGGGGGCCATAGTTATCATCAGGGGAGAAATCGCAAGTCAGGGCCAAGGTCACCAAAACCTGAAATAAAAGAACTCAACTGGAAAGGGGATCCTAAAGGGAGAAATTACCTTGGGATATATAATGCAGTCAGCCAAGGGGACCCCGGATGGAAAGATCCAGAGAAATAAATAATTCAGTCTTCCTCTCCTCTTGCCCTGATATTTTCTTCTGGATGTCTCATTTTAAAAATTCAACCAATAAGCAGTGAGCAATGGATTCTTTTTTTTTAATTTTTTTTAACGTTTATTTATTTTTGAGACAGAGAGAGACAGAGCATGAACGGGGGAGGGGCAGAGAGAGAGGGAGACAGACACAGAATGGGAAACAGGCTCCAGGCTCTGAGCCATCAGCCCAGAGCCCAATGCGGGGCTTGAACTCACGGACTGAGAGATTGTGACCTGAGCTGAAGTCGGACGCATAACTGACTGAGCCACCCAGGCACACCAGGATTCTTTTAATAGTGTCCATACAGTTAAGGCTTTTGGGATCAAGAGTACAGTGAGGAAGGATGAAGAATGAACCTTGAGGAACAAATAAAAACTATACTGTACCCTCTGGCCCTATACCCCAACAGCATCAATAATGGAGGTGTCCCAAGAATATCACCAACACCTTCTTCTGATGATGTCTCTGAGCCTTACCTTTCTAACTGCTGAAACTCTGTTCTTGACTTTTTCACCACGGCTGTCTGAGTTACATACTGTTATCCCTGCTTTAGATTTGGTTGTAGGCTCTATTTGCCAGTGTTCCAATACTGCTTACTTATAGCCTTTGATTATACAGGAGACTATCCAATGGCTATAATGGAATAGCACTAATCCCACTCCTTTGTCTCCTTTGCTGCCCAATTAATCAATTGCTACAGCCACACTCTATATGATTCCATTCCACTGGACACTGCTCCGTGTATGGGCATACATAGTTATTTATACTCTTGCTCCCCTATCACTGCCTCTTCTTACTCCTGCTTCAATTCTATCAAGTGGTTACATTTCAGTTGGGGCTGTCATCTCTACTTTTTTCACTCCAGTGGCATCTGGCATAACTCAAGAAAGCCACTGCAGGAAAGATACCCTCCTTAGTGCCTCTTCTTCTGTTATGGATGATTCCTGTTGCATTTTATTTCACTATTCCCTTTACACTTTTAAAGTGTCTAACAATGATCACAGCTGAACATAATCTTTTCTTGCAGGCACTGTCAGTATTCGTCCATAGTGAAATCCACCAAATATATGGCTTGATAGACTGCTAGAATTTAACTAGTGTAACCTCTTCAGGAAATTTGTCAAAACTGACAGTTATCAGGTTAATGGCTGTAATTCCTTTTCATGTTTCATACTCCAGTGCAATGTGATGCATTAAGTATTAATCGAGGGTTTGCATTGTGTCTGTACTAGGCCATAGTATGATTGTGAGAGGATAAGTATATTCCTTGTGGTCTTAGAGATTATAGTCTACTAGATGATACAGACAAGTGTACACTTGTCATGGGTTGAATCATGTCCCCCTGCAAATTCATCTGTTGCAGCTCTAACCCAGCGTGTGACTAGATTTAGGATAGGGTCTTTAAGGAGGTAATCAAGATTAAGTGAGTCCAAAAGAATGGGTCAAAAAGCAATAGGACTGATATTCTTATAAAAAGAGGAAGAGACGCCAGAATTGTGCATGCACAGAGGAAAGTCCATCTAGGGACACAGAGACAAAGTTGTCCTCTGTAAGCCAGGAAGAAAGATCTCACCGGAAGCCAAAACTTGTGACAGACTTTCAGCCTCCAGAACTGTGAGAAAATAAATTTCTGTTGTTTAAACCAACCAATCTGTGGTATTCTATTATGGTAGCCCAAGTACATTATCACAGATTTTGGTACCAAGAAGTGGGTCACTACTGTAACAAATACATAAAAATGAAGAAGTGGCCTTGGAACCGAGTGATGAACAGAGTCTGGAAGGTTTAAGAGTTACTTGTTGGAAATAACCTAGATTGCTTCAAAGAGACTTTTGATAAAAACCATGGACATTAAAGATGGTTCTGGGTGAGATCTCAAATCGAAATGAGGAACATGTTACTGGAAATTGGAAGAGAGGCGATCCCTGTCATAAAGTGGTAAACAACTTGGCTGAATTATGTTCCAGTGTTTTCTGGAACATAGATGTTGTGATGACCACCTTGGATATGCAGCAGAGGAAATTCCTAAGCAAAGTTTTGAAGATGCACCTGGCTCCTCCTTTTGCTGATAGTAAAATGTAGGGAGAAAGAGATAAACTGAGGAAATTGTTAAGCAAAGAGGAATCATAAAGACATATAGGGTTCTCAGACTATCCATATTGCAAACATTGAGAAAGTATATTTTGGAAAGAATATCAAGGGTATGGCTTGCCAAGCACCCCATAAGAGATGACCTATTGATTTAATCACCCATCTCAGCTGAAGCCAGGAATAGAGGTGGGGTTATACCACTGTCAGTTTGGATTAAAGGAGAAAAAGACAGGAGGATATAAAAGATAGCTGTCAGAGTTTGGGGGTTCTGTTAGACAGGACAATAGGGCTGTTTGGCTGAAAGCAACAAAAAGAAGAATGACTCCAAGGGCTATTTAACCAGGGCTGCCAATGCTACCACAGGTACAGAGCTCACAGACTTTGGTGGGGTAAAGGTGTCTACTCCTTGCTTTCAGGAAGTGAGGCCTCCTCTGCAATTTCAATAGGACATGGTGTCCACATTGAGAACTTCAGAGGCAAGCCTACACCCATGGTCAAGGAGGGCAGAGCCACCACCATGTGGACTTGGAAAGCAGAGCATCTAACCAAAGAGGATTATTCTCAAGCCATAAGATCTAATGAAAATTTCCTTGCTAGGTTTGGAGTTTGCTTGGAACCTTTTGCCCTTTATTCCTTCCATTCAGTTTCTCCCTTTTGGAATGAGAATGTCTATACTATGCTTGTCTCACTGTTATCCATTGGAAGCAAATAACTTACCTAGTTTTACAAGTTCACAGCTAGTGAGGAATTTTGCCTCAAGATGAATCATACTTCAAGTTTCACCCATACCTAATGTAGATGATACTTAGATTAGATGAGACTTTAGACTTGGAGTTGATGCTGAAATAGGTTAAGAATTTTGAGGGGTACCTGGGTGGCTCAGTCAGTTAAGCATCCAACTCTTGATTCCATCTCAGGTCATGATCCTACAGTTGTGAGATGAAGCCCTGTGTCAGGCTCTGCTCAGGGCATGGAGCCTGCTTAAGAGTCTCTCTCTCTCCATCTCCTTCTGTCCCACCTCCATTCACATGTGTGCATTCTCCTTCTCTCTCAAAAATAGGGTACTAAAAAAATTCAGGCTGTTAGGATGAGGTGATTTTATTGTGCGTGCAAGAACATGAATGGGAAGAAAGGGGAAAAATACTACAACTGTATTATGCCTCTCCAATTCATATGCTGAAGTGTTAACCCCCAATGTGTTAATATTTAGAAACAAGGCCTTTTAAAGGGTAATTAAGGTTAAATAAAGTCAACAGTGGAACCCCATTCCAATAGCACTGAAGAAGAGAAGAGACACCAGGAGTCCATGTGCACAGAGGAAAGGTCACGTGAGGACATAGCCATAAAACTTCTCTCTGCAAGCCGGGAAGAAATTTCTAACTTCCAAAACTGTGAGAGAACATATTTCTGTTATTTCTGTGGTATTCTGTTATGGAAGCCTGAACAGACAATACGCAATTAAAAAAATTAAAATGTGGTAAGTACTAGTGAAGGAAATGAAAATTTAGCACACAATAGAAACATGGTAGGGCAGAAGTCAGACTTGGCAGATTTCATAGGAAATTTCCTTATGAGATAAATCTTCTAAGTTAGTGGAAATTTCCCGAGTGAAAAGCTAGTGAGGACATTGATGGCAGGGACAGGTAGAAAAGACTGTGGATAGCTGGAATTTGAGAATACTTCTTGGTAAATATGTATGAGTAATTCTAGCATTGAACAGATCATGACATTGTGAAGAAATGGGAACCATTCAAATATGGGAATAGTCTAAAACTGATGATTGGTATCTGTCAAGAGAAAAAGGTGTAGTGATTACTATATATCAGATCTTTATAATTGTAAACTCAAATATATTAATAATTACATTACATATGTATGGTTGCTCCAAATCAAAGGCAGACATTGTCAGGACGCATAAAAGAATAAGACACAAACAAATGCTGCCTATAATATCTGACCTTTAAATAAAAAGACACAGGTAAGTTAAAAGAGAAAATTGTAGGATGACAGCATAGGAGGATGCTGGGCTCACCGCATCCTGCGGATCACTTAGATTCCACCCAACCTGCCTAAATAACCCAGAAAATCGCCAGAAGACTAGCAGAATGGATTCTCCAGAGCCAAGTGTAGAGGAGAGGCCCACGGAAGAGGGTAGGAAGGGTGGAGAGGCGGTGCATGCTACACAAATTGGCGGGAGGGAACCGGGGTGGAGGGGCAGCCCGCCGACAAAGCAGAGCCTCTAAGTCTGGCTTGAAAAAGCGGAGGGGCTGGACAGAGTGTGTTTGGACAGCAAGCGGGACTTAGCATCTAGAAGGTTATAAGTTAACAGGGGATGGAGAACTATTTATCATGCTAGTGGAAGTCAAAAGAGAGCTGGAGTAGCCATACTTATATCAGACAAACTAGACTTTAAATTAAAGGCTGTAACAAGAGATAAAGAAGGGCATTATATAATAATTACAGGGTCTATCCAACAAGAAGAACTAACAATTATAAATGTCTATGCGCCGAATACGGGAGCCCCCAAATATATAAAACAATTAATCACAAACATAAGCAACCTTATTGACAAGAATGTGGTAATTGCAGGGGACTTTAATACCCCACTTACAACAATGGATAGATCATCTAGACACATGGTCAATAAAGAAACAAGGGCCCTGAATGATACATTGGATCAGATGGCCTTGACAGATATATTTAGAACTCTGCATCCCAAAGCAACAGAATACACTTTCTTCTCGAGTGCACATGGAACATTCTCCAAGATAGATCACATACTGAATCACAAAACAGCCCTTCATAAGTATACAAGAATTGAGATCATACCATGCATACTTTCAGACCACAATGCGATGAAGCTTGAAATCAACCACAGGAAAAAGTCTGGAAAACCTCCAAAAGCATGGAGGTTAAAGAACACCTACTAAAGAATGAGTGGGTCAACCAGGCAATTAGAGAAGAAATTAAAAAATATGTGGAAACAAACGAAAATGAAAATACAACAATCCAAACGCTTTGGGACGTAGCGAAGGCAGTCCTGAGAGGAAAATACATCACAATCCAGGCCTCTCAAGAAACAAGAAAAATCCCAAATACAAAATCCAACAGGCACACCTAAAGGAAATAAAAGCAGAGCAGCAAAGATACCCTAAACCCAGCAGAAGAAGAGAAATAATAAAGATCAGAGCGGAAATAAACAATATAGAATCTAAAAAAACTGTAGAGCAGATCAATGAAACCAAGAGTTGGTTTTTTGAAAAAATAAACAAAATTGATAAACCTCTAGCCAGGCTTCTCAAAAAGAAAAGAGAGATGACCCAAATATATAAAATCATGAATGAAAATGGAATTATTACAATCGATCCCTCAGAAATACAAGCAATTATCAGAGAATACTATGAAAAATTATATGCCAACAAACTGGACAACCTGGAAGAAATGGACAAATTCCTAAACACCCACACACTTCCAGAACTCAAACAGGAGGAAATAGAAAGTTTGAACTGACCCATAACCAGCAAAGAAATTGAATCACTTATCAAAAATCTCCCAACAAATAAGAGTCCAGAACCAGATGGCTTCCCAGGGGAATTCTACCAGACATTTAAAGCAGAGATAATACCTATCCTTCTCAAGCATTTCCAAAATGCTTGGAAGGAAAACTTCCAGACTCATTCTATGAAGCCAGTATTACTTTGATTCCTAAACCAGACAGAGACCCAGTAAAAAAAGAGAACTACAGGCCAATATCCCTGATGAATATGGATGCAAAAATTCTCAATAAGATACTAGCAAATCGAATTCAACAGCTTATAAAAAGAATTATTCACCATGAAATAGTGGGATTCATTCCTGGGATGCAGGCTGGTTCAACATTCGCAAATCAATCAACATGATACATCACATTAATAAAATAAAAGATAAGAACCATATGATCCTGTCAATCGATGCAGAAAAAGCATTTGACAAAATTCAGCATCCTTTCTTAACAAAAACCCTCGAGAAAGTCGGGACAGAAGGAACATACTTAAACATCATAAAAGCCATTTATGAAAAGCCCACAGCTAATATCATCCTCAATGGGGAAAAACTGAGAGCTTTTTCCCTGAGATCAGGAACACGACAGAGATATCCACTCTCACCGCTGTTGTTTAACATAGTGTTGGAAGTGCTAGCATCAGCAATCAGACAACAAAAGGAAATCAAAGGCACCAAATTGGCAAAGATGAAGTCAACCTTTCACTTTTTGCAGATGACATGATAATATACATGGAGAATCTGATAGACTCCACCAAAAGTCTGCTAGAACTGATACATGAATAGAGCAAAGTCGCAGGATACAAAATCAATGTACAGAAATCAGTTGCATTCTTATACACTAACAATGAAGCAACAGAAAGACAAATAAAGAAACTGATCCCATTCACAATTGCACCAAGAAGCATAAAATACCTAGGAATAAATCTAACCAAAGATGTAAAGGATCTGTATGCTGAAAACTATAGAAAGCTTATGAAGGTAATTGAAGAAGATATAAAGAAATGGAAAAACATTCCGTGCTCATGGGTTGGAAGAATAAATATTGTTATAATGTCAATACTACCCAAAGCTATCTACACATTCAATGCAATCCCAATCAAAATTGCACCAGCATTCTTCTTGAAGCTAGAACAAGCAATCCTAAAATTCATATGGAACCACAAAAGGCCCCGAATAGCCAAAGTAATTTTGAAGAAGAAGACCAAAGCAGGAGGCATCACAATCCCAGCGTCTTTAGCGTCTACTACAAAGCTGTCATCATCAAGACAGCATGGTATTGGCACAAAAACAGATACATAGACCAATGGAATAGAATAGAAACCCCAGAACTAGACCCACAAACATATGGCCAACTCATCTTTGACAAAGCAGGAAAGAATATCCAATGGAAAAAAGACAGTCTCTTTAACAAATGGTGCTGGGAGAACTGGACAGCAACATGCAGAAGAATGAAACTAGACCACTTTCTCACACCATTCACAAAAATAAACTCAAAATGGATAAAAGACCTGAATGTGAGACAGGAAACCATCAAAACCCTAGAGGAGAAAGCAGGAAAAGACCTCTCTGACCTCAGCCGCAGAAATTTCTTACCTGACACATCCCCAAAGGCAAGGGAATTAAAAGCAAAAATGAACTATTGGGACCTCACAAAGATAAAAAGCTTCTGAACAGCAAAGGAAACAATCAACAAAACTAAAAGGCAACCAACGGAATGGGAAAAGATGATGGGCATTGAAGAGGGCATCTTTTGGGATGAGCACTGGTCGTTGTATAGAAACCAATTTGACAATAAATTTCATATATTAAAAAAAGAAAATTGTATTATGCAAACAGTAATGATAAGAAAGGTGGCTATATTAATATCAGACAGAATAGACTGCAGAACAAGATACATTAGCAGAAATAAAAAGTAGCATTTCTTAATGATTAGAGTCTATTTGTCAAGAGCACATAAGCATCTTAAATGTGTATATACCTAACAAATGTGTTTTAAAATATGTAAGACAAAAAAATGATAGGCCTAAAAAGATAAATGAACAATTCAAAATTGTGGTTTGAGATTTTAGCAGTGTTCTCTCAGAAACTGAAAGCATAGGTAGACAGAAAATCAATACAGATATAGAAGAATTGAACATCACACTCAACCAACTTAACCTAATTGACATTTATATAACACTACACTCAACAATGACAGAATATACATTCTTTTCAAGTGAACATGGAACATTTCTGAAGATGGGCCATAAAATAAGTCTCCGTGAATTTAAAAGAATTGGCATCATATATAGTATATTTTCTAGCCAAAATGGTGTTCAATTTTAAATCAATAACAATAAGATATTTGGAAAGTCCCCAGAAATGGGAAAGTTAACAATTGCAGCACTACTCACACAGGGATTATTATTTCTATTCTCTCTAACTTGATTTAGACATTCAACACTAGTTTGATTGAAACTCCTTTGGGCATTTTTTGGTAGAAATGAATAAATTGACTTTAAAACTCACATGGAAATGCAAAGGATCTAGACCAGCCAAAACAATTTTTAGTATTACTTTGAGACTTAATTTAGAGCTATTATAATGCATACGGTAATGTATTGGTGTATATAAGTATAAACAAGCATACAAACCAATGGAATAAACTAGAGAGTATTAAAAAAATTGATGTATGTGTGTGTCTGTGGTTTGACAATGCCAAACAATTTCAATTTGAAATGATGATAGTTTCCTTTAATGATGGGAAAATTTGATATGCATAGGAGAAAAATGAACCTCAGAACTTACCTTACCCCATGCACAAAAAAAAAATCCATTTTGAAATATATGATAGATTTAAGTGAAAAGTTCAAACTATATGTCACCTAAAAAAATGTAAGAGAAAATTATTATCATATTGGTTTAACAAAGACTTCTTAGATCAGCATTAACATAACCTTTTAAAAAATGATGAGTTATGTATCAATTATTAAAAACTTTCTATCATCAGGACACCTGGCTGGCTCAGTTGGTTGAGCATTCAACTTCAGCTCAGGTCATTACCTCGCGGCCCCTGGGTTTCAGTGCTGTGGAGGGCTCTCTGCTGTCAGCACAGAGCCCAATTCAGATCCTCTATCCCCTTCTCTGCACCTCCCCCGCTCATGTGCATGCTCTCTCACTCACTCTCTCTCTCTCTCTCTCTCTCCCTCCCTCCCTCCCTCCTTCCCAAAAATAAACATTAAAAAAAATACTGCGATGAGATACTGTTACACATCCACAGTACCAAGTATTGTTGAGGATGTGAAACAACTGAAATCTTTCTGTATTGTTGATGGGAATGTAAAATGGTACAACCATTTGGAAAAACAATTTGGAAGTTCCTAATAAGGTTAAAAATGCATTTATTATATGACCCAAGAGTCATTTAATATATACATTACTATATTTACCTAAGAGAAATAAAAACATAAGTCACACAATGCCTTTTCATAAGTGCTTATAGGAACATTATTCATAAAAACTTCAAACTGGAGACAGGATGGTCATCACAAATGAATGGACAAACAGATTGTAACATGTCTATGTAGCAGAATATGGTCTGGTATAAAAAGGAGCAAACTACTTACACACAGAAAAGCATTGGTGAATCTCTGAAATATGCAACTTATTGAAAGAAACCTATAACGAAGAGTCCTGTGACTGGGGGCGCCTGGATGGCTCAGTCGGTTGAGTGTCCGACTTCGGCTCAGGTCATGTTCTCAGGGTTCATGGGTTCGAGCCCCGCGTTGGGCTCTGTACTGACAGCTCAGAGCCTGAAGCCTGCTTCGGATTCTGTGTCTTCCTCTCTTTCTGCCCCTAACCCACTCGCATTCTGTCTCTGTCTCTCTCAAAAATAAACATTTTTTTAAAAAAAGATTCCTGTGGCTGTTAAAATATGTCTACAAAACATTTTTTGATGCTTCTTCCATTAAAGTGCATTCTAGAAGCACATGGGTGGCTCAGTTGGTTGAGTGTCTGACTCTTGGTTTTGGCTCAGGTGATGATCTCATGGTTCATGGGTCCCCCTGCATCAGGCTCTGTGCTGAAAGCAAGGAGCCTGCTTAGGATTTTCTCTCTCCCTCTCTCTCTCTGCCCCTCTCCCTATTGAGCTGTCTCTGTGTCTCTCAAAATCAATAAATAAACTAAAAAAAAGTGCAGTCTAATTCCAGCCAATAGTCAGCATTAACCACCAGATCTGTGGGGGAGAGAATATTCTGCCATATCTGCTTTTATAGAAGAAATATTTCTGTCATTGCCGCTGTTAGGCTACATGTTCTCTGATGCTGACCAAGTCCTCCTTCTGCCACTGTATATACTTCTACATTGTTTTTTAGTCATCAATGTTAGAGTGACCAACTTTCCTGGTTTGCCTGGGACTAAGGTTTTTTTTTTGTTTTTTGTTTTTTGTTTTTTTTCCTGAGGAGAGATATTCAATGCTAAAATCATCAAAGTTCTAGGCAGATAGGGATATTTGGTCACCCTAATCCATCTAAACTGAAAGTTTACCATTCATAGCCATGGTTCTGGATTACCTGTCTGGAGTCATTCCAGAAATTGTACCTGATTGTTATTTCTGGTTCCTGATTAATGATTGCAGTACTCCTTTTTCAGTTTACAGTTTTCTGCATGGTTTGTAGTTGATGCTGATTACCTTTTCTAGGTCACTGTCTTGCCATCTATCGTCACTCCTTATGAATTCTGTGTCAGAGAAATATCACTTCTTGTTCAAAGTGGCTATGAGGCCATTCAACCTGATACCATTATAGTAGTATATAGGAATAGTACATCAGTAGTGAGAACTGAGTCACTTCAGACTCTGGCTCCATTCAACTGCCTTTGTGACAGTCCCTGCTATCACAAATATCAATATTCCATGAAGACCCTATTTACTTGGTGCTGCTGTGACTCATAGCTACCTCCACCCCTTTAGTAGCACCCAGATCTGCTTGACAAACCCATGACTGATTTCACCTGGGTCCAAGGTTCCCCATCACTTTGCTTCTGATGTGACTTAAAGATACAAAAACAATGTTACCCGTGTTCTTTCCATTCCAGTACATCCCTCAAGAACACGATTCTCTGGACTTCTATGCAGTGTATTTGAACTTTTGGAGGGCACCTAGATGCTGCCATTTTCCTTTGAATGGTTCTAATTGCTGCTAATGCTGCTAAGTGTCCCTTGGTTTGCTAGCCAAAAGATCTCTTGTCATTTGCCACTCCCCACTCTCCCACTGTAGCTTACTATACACACTTCAATCCATACTATGCTAAATTCCAACATAAAAATATGACATCTTTCAGGATATTTCTGAATTAAAAAGACTTTTTAATAGAAAAGTCAGTGTATAAATCAGGCTATCATATAATTATAAACACAACACAATATTAACACGTATTGAACATTTGTTGGGTGGCCAATACAGTTACGTGTACACATACATGCATGTAAATCTATGTAGTATAGACATACACACATATATAGTATAGACACACACACAGACACATATACATATAGGCACATGTTGTCTCATAGGTTTAGGCATTACCTTTTGAGGAAAATACTAGTATTACCTCCATTTTATAGTTTAGGTAAATAAAGTAAGAAGATTGAGTGGGAAAAAAAAGGAGTTTAAGTTTGTGTGTTGGCTCCACTACTAACTTGTTACAAACTTGATCTCTTTGAATAGGATTTCTCTTTTCCTGCCTTTCAGTATTTACTTTATTTGAAATCTCTGCCAGATATTTAATCAAAACCCACGTTTGTGTAAACTATCTGGAAGGTGAAGGAGTGCAATATTAAAAATACTTAACAGCAAGTGTTTTAGAATTAGACTGAGCTGATTTTAAATTCTGGTTCTTTGACTAACTGGCTGTGAAACATGGAATAAATTATTTAACATTTATAGGGTGCAAATGGCCTCATCAACGGAAGAGGGATTTTGAGGAATTTTGTGAAGATTCAATAATTGTATTTATATGTGTATATTTAATATATATATATATATATACACACAATACATATACATTTATTATGTACATGTATATGTGTATAACTTAATACTATTCTAAACTCCAGACCAGCTTGTGAGATCTAGAAAGATTTTAATAATAATCTATATAGCTTATATGTTATCAATTTCTTTTTAATTATTAGAAAAAGTTTTAATTGCATTCTCTAAAGACTCATAATTATTCATATAATTAATTATCATAAATTTTAGAAAACATTCATTGCATATTTAATTTTTATTTTTATTTTGAAATTTTATTAACTCTGCCCTGTGTAAGAAATAGTAAGAGACGGGGCGCCTGGGTGGCGCAGTCGGTTAAGCGTCCGACTTCAGCCAGGTCACGATCTCGCGGTCCGTGAGTTCAGGCCCCGCGTCAGGCTCTGGGCTGATGGCTCAGAGCCTGGAGCCTGTTTCCGATTCTGTGTCTCCCTCTCTCTCTGCCCCTCCCCCGTTCATGCTCTGTCTCTCTCTGTCCCAAAAATAAATAAAAACGTTGAAAAAAAAATTAAAAAAAAAAAAAAGAAATAGTAAGAGACATGACAGTATATAAATGACTCAGGCATAATTTCTAAAGTGATAGCTTAAAATAAAAGGAGTTAGTTTTTTTTTAATTTTTAATTTTACAGGAGCATATTTTTTGTTAAAGAAAGTTCAATAATCATTTCAGAATCTTAATTTGTTGGTTCCAATTTAGTCTTCTAAGAGTGGCTCAATATGTTGGATCTAAGGGATATTCCTATACCTTTGGGACAGATAAGCCAAGAGCTGGTCAGGGAGAAATGTTTAGAATCTCAAACTTGGAATTTCACCCCCTTATAGCAGCAGTTTCCTCTTATCTAAATCTCTTTCATCCTGCCAGCCCAAACAGAAGCTTGTCTTTGGGAAACACCAAAATAGAACTCCCTATCTCTACCCCAGTAACCATGAGTATCTATTTATTGTTTTCTATTGTATTAAATTATTTTATTAGAATTGTATTTAGTTAGAACTTTTTTTATTTTATAGTTCTCTTTTAAAGTTTATTTATTTATTATTTGATAGAGAGAGAGTCAGAGAGAGAGAGAGAGAGAGGGAGAGAGAATCCCAAGCAGATTCCATGCTGTCAGCACGCAGAGCTTACCTGTTGGGCTCCATCTCACAAACTGTGAGATCATGACCTGGGTCGAAGTCAAGAGTCAGATGCTTAACTGACAGCCACCCCGGCGCCCCATAGTTCTTATCATAGTCCTTTACAATACCACTGACAATGAAGATTTTAACCATGAAGCATGACATTAGAGAGCATCATCCTTGTAGCAGATAATTTGTTGGAACTTGAAAAAAGTAAAAATCATTAATATTATAAAGATTTTAACTCTTTTGTTTCCTCATTATCTAATTCTCTCATTCTAAAAGTTAGTCATGTTTTAATCTGAGGGATCATTTAAACTGCCGGAACTAATTTAATCATGATCTACAATCTGTAGGACACATGTAAACTTACTTTTTCCCTGAAAACAAAATGTTATGTGATTCCAATCACAGGTCTATGAAGAAACTTCCTATATTGCAAATTGGAAACAAGGAGTAGTATTCATGGTTAAGTGTGTGAAGAAGCCAGTTTCCAAGTGATGCTTCTTGAGTCTTGGAAAATTAATTCTCAAAACATTTAACTGGTAAAAGAAGATTGTATTTCAATGTTATGCATTCATTTATTAATAATAAGGAAGAAAGTCGAGGTTATTTAGGCTGTGAGGTATGATTTCAATGGCATAGAATTGAGGCAGAGAAGACTTTTATTTATATGAGAAAGGTGGAATGAGATTATTTAGATAAACTGTAGAGAGGAAAGGTTAAGTTATTTTGGCACAGGTAATATTTGGAAGCCTTCGAAAGAAAAAAATAAGTCAGAATTTGATAAACTATTGAGAGTAGTAGTTTATATTTTGTAAAAAAGATGTGGTTGTGGTAGTACAAAAGTACATTTTAAAACCAGACATTAGTCTAGGGAATGACAAAATTTGCTTGGCTAAGAGACTCAACTTAAAAGAAATTAAGTTGGTGTTAGGCTGCTGTTTTAATTATTAATTAATAATTGTCTTACATAAGAAAAGACTCTATACCTTAGAATATAATATATATGCTCAGACTTGTTTCTGGAATTCTGACCTCTGTGTATATATCAAATCAGTCACAAAATTCTATTAATACTATCTTTCCAATATAGTTTGATTGTTCTTGTTTCAATTTTGTTCACTTCTTTTAAATATTCTGATGTTACAGAAAGTAATATGTGGAATATTAAATATTTAAAATAGGTAAATGAATTTATTAGAGAATATCTACCTTGTCGCATCCATACGCAGTGCTTCCACTATTTTGTTATAGTGAGAGCTAACTTTTCTGTAGTCAGGGTTTAACCTAATTTCAACTGTGTATTTTCAATTGAAGGGCTTATTCAGTTTCTTTTCTTATAAAAGTAGTGAAGGAACACGGTCCGCTAGTTTCTTCCCACAATAATATCTGGGAAATGTCACAGGAAGACTGATATTATTTGGGGAAGAATTTTTTACTCATTTTCATGTTTCTTTTCTGCCTTCCTACCATCAGTGCATCATTGTCTTGCCAGTACTCATTAAGAGGGGGGGAAGAAAAGCATCACTGCTCAGCACCAGAGCAGGAGACACTTAAGCATCAGCTGGAACAGGGATCAGATAATATACAGATCCAACAACAGGTCCCTCCCCTAGCTCTCCATTCATAGCCTATCTGCTTGGTGATTATAAACACACATCATAGTTCTTAGGAAAAAGAGTGCCCAAGAAGGAAGAATATGAAGGTTCCCTGAATGTGCAAGCTTCCTAAACTCAGTGTGGAAAACCCACCTGTGGTGTGGCCTATGGTTTACCCCCTACCCTTCCCTTTCCTCTGCGTTACAAACACCATTCTCTAGAATGGACTATGAGTTTACAGAAGACATATGAAAATACCTAAGCAGCATGTAAAAAGGCTATAAAAGGAAAACTACAAACTAGAACTCTATAACAGAATTTTTCAATATATGGAAATTGGAATTTCCATATATGTGGAATTTCTCAATTTTCTTTTTTCTTAACATTAAAAAAATAATTCTTTTTTTTCCTAAGTCATGTGTGATTAAGGAATAATTTATGGGAGTAACATGCACCATATTTAGATGTACATTTAAGTGCATATAATAGGAGTGAGTTTTGACAAATACATATAATTAGGAATCCACAACACAATCAAGATAAAAGCAGTCCCACCACCTCCAAAATAGTCTTCCTGCTACTTGTAGCGAAGCTCTTTTCCCTACTACTAGCTCTTGTCAACCACTGATCTGAGTTTTGTTTCTACACTATTGCCTTTTCCAGAATCATATAAATGGAAATAAGCAGTGTCTACTATTTATGTCTTGAGTTACATAGCATAATGCTACTGATATTCAAATTGTTGCACGAATCAGGAATCCAATGTTTTCATCGCTGAATAGTATTCCACCATATGGATATACCACAATTTGTTTACCTGTTCACAGTTTGACAGACACCTGGGTTGTTTCCAGTTTTAAGTTATTATAACCAAAAATTCTACACAGATGCATGAACAAGTGTTTGTGTGGGTATTTGTTCTCATTTCACTTAAGTAAATATTTGGAGTGGGGGTAGTTTGGCTAATTTGGAAGTGTGTAAGTGGACCTTTAATTTTATAAGAAACTGAAAAACTATTTTCCTAAATACTCTACCATTTTTACATTCCAAATAACAACAAATAACAATTCCAGTCACCTGATTTTGCTTGTTGTTGTTTTAATTTAAGCCATTCTAGAAGCCTGTGATTGTAGCAAACCATTGTGGTTTGAATTTGCATTATCTTAATGGCTAATAATGCTAAATGTCCTTAAACATGCATATTTGCCTTTAGTACCTAGTTTTGGATAAAGTGTCTGTACAAATATTTTTCTACTTTTTTATTGGTCTGTCATATTATTATTATTGAGTTCCAAGAGTTTTTTATATAATCTGGCTGCAAGATCCTTCTCAGATATATGTTTTGCAAGTACTTTTTTCCCAGTCTGTGGCCTATCTGTTAATTTTCTTTAGAGAGTGTTTGGAAGAGCAGGCTTTTTTATTATGATGAAATCCAAATGATCATTTTTTTTTTCTTTTCTGATATGTGCTTTTGTGTCCTTAAAAATATTTGTAGGACCCAGAGTCACAAAACTTTTCCTGTTTTCTCTGAGAAGTTTTGTAATTGTAGATTTTTTCAGTTAGGATATCTTTCAAGTAGCTATTTGTATGTTTGCATATAATGGAAAGTATGGTGTATTTCATTGTTTGCATAAAACACCCAATTTTCGAGCACCATTTATTACAAAAAAAAAAAAAAAAAACTATCCTTTTTCCATTGAACTACCTTCACAACCTAGTTGGATAACAATTGACCATATGTAAATGGAAGCAGTGTATACTCTTTGTGCCTGGCTTTTTTTTTAACTTAGCATAATGCTGTTAATATTCATCTATGTTGTTATATATGTCATTATTTCAGTACCTTTATGTTTCTGAATAGTATTTAATTGTATGGATGTGCCATTTGGTGGATCATACCACAATGTGTACAATGGATGATTCCACTTATCAGCACTCCATGTCAGTTCCATTGATGTGTGCATTAATTTTATATTATGCCATACAAGATTACTTTAACTCTATGATAGGTCTTGAAATCAGGTAGTGTGAGTTCACAAAATTATTTTGGCTATTCTAGAAGCTTTGCTTCTCTTTATAAATTTTTGAGTCAGCTTGAATCTACAAAAAGAGTTGCTGAAATTTTTACTGTTATTATATGTATGGATTAATTTGAAGAGATTTGTTTTATAATCCTTGGCCACAGTATATATCTCCAGTCATTTAGGATATCTTTAATTGCTCTCATTAATGCCATAATATGTAGCAGATTATCTTTATGATTTCATGGTTTTGGTACTATTGCAAATGGTATTCTATTTTAACTTAAATTTCTAGTTGTCTATTACTAGCACATAACCATACATTTAATTTTAATATATCGACCTTTTGTTCTACAACCTAGCTAAACTCACATTTTCATTTCAGCAGGTTTTCGATTAGTTCTTTTGTTTTTTTACACACAATTATGTATTTTCATTTTTTTTCATTCTTTATGTCATCTGTTCTATTTTGTCATATTACATTTCTAGTGTAATAACGTATCAACTATGTCTTTGCCCTATTACACTTTTCAGTAAAAGTTGAACAGAAGTGGTGCCATGTACATTCTTGAAATGTTTCTGATTTCAGGAAGAAAGTCTTGTCTTTTACCATGAAGAATACTATTAGATGCCAGTTTACAACATTCAATTTATCAGTTCCAAGAAGTTTCCTTCTTTGACTAGTTTAATGAAAGTTTTCACTAAACATGAATAGCAACTTTCATCGATTTTTTTTGCTTCAATTAAAGATAATTATATGAATTCCCTTTTCAGTCTATAAATATGATGGATTACTTTAATTGGCGGTTGAACATTGAACCAACTTCAGATAACTCAGATACACTCCACTTGTATATGAGGTAGTGTCTTTTTTATACATGTCTATAATTAACCAGCTTATATTTCATTAAAGAGCTTTGGTTTATGTTTATGACGGTTATTGGTCTGCAGTTTTCTCTTACTACTAGGATTTTGGTGTTAAGATATCAGATTTTGGTATTAAGATAATGGTGGTCTCATAAGTATGAATTGGAAAGTGTTTCCTCCTCTGCTATTTATTTGCTTTTATTTTAGTTTCTCCTTCTATAATTCTTTTTTATAGATTGATATATATATTGAACTGCCTACCCAACAAGATTCACTAAGAGTTTTTTTTTTTTTGTCTGTTTTATCTATGAAAAACTGTCAAGTTGAATGATTTCCCAGCTGTCAGTGAGCTATTCCTCTCTGGTCTGATCGTTAAGCTTTTATCCTATACTCTTCTGGAAAGTGCTCCATGACCAATTGCACATCTTTTGACAACATCTATCAAAAGTATTAGTTTCAGTCTTTCGATATCTCTTTCTAAGACCTGTATTAATGAATATAATCATTAGGTTGAACAAATTTCCAGATATGTGCAAATATCACTGGATATTTTCTGTTTTTTTTTTTTTTTGCATCCTTCATGTATTTTGATGCCAAAACAAATTGCCAAATACTACACTTACTACAAAAATTTGTTTCACATTATTTCTATATCATTGAATTTAATGTTTTGCCACTGTGGATTAGAATTAATAAAATGTCTTAGAATATCCAAACTTGATTGTGACCAGATTCAAGAACTATCAACTATGTAGTGAAAAACTCCTCTCAAATTTCCATTCTCCTTCCTAAGAGTAGCACTGATGCACTTGGTGTAAAGTTATCCAATTCTTGCTAAGGCAGTTTTTATTCTCGGTTACATACCATCTTAATGTGGAAAACTATTATTATACTAACAAAATAGGATTTTCACAGAATAGAGCTAAACAAAAGCAAATACTGAGAGCATTTAAAAATATGTTGAAACCTGCATACATTTTCACGTTTAGAAAGGTAAAAATCTTAGTTCAATTCTCAAGTTAATGTTTTAAACAAATAATGATTATTGGCATTTAGGGTGATAACAAAAATTCTGTCATTGTGACTTAACGCATGAACACACTTGGCAAAGTACAAAACCTATTACTCCACCTTTAATAATTCAGATATTCATTTCCATATGTTTCGCCTCTTTCCATGATTGTGATACCCCCAAAGAATTGTGTACATTGCCTTATATTTCATCAGTAAAGGAGGTAAGTTAGAAAAATCATAGAGAAATAGCAAAGCCCATTCCTGTTCAACAAAGACAATTTATTTGTCAGGTACATTTACAGTGTGCAAAAAGCTATATTTTAGAACTGACAAATTAGCAGCAGATATTTCTCAATGATAACATACCCAGGTAAAAGTAACAGTCATCTTCCCATGTTCTATCTTATGGCCAAGATGTACTTAGATCTGTGGCACTCTGAGAATCTTTATAAACAGGTTACTCTTGTAAAACAAATTTGTTAAGATATGAACAATATGTACTTTCATATGTACTTAATGACAGGCAACACCATGCTAACAAAATAACAAAATATATTTACCTTTATAGACTATGATACAATATGTAGAGTTTGAATTAAAAACTTCACTAGGATTGTGGCAAGTCTATATTTTGCATTAATTATATGAATAGTGGACACAATTCTCCATTTAAACTGTCTAAAACTGTCAACCAACTGAATATATGAGCTTTCCTACCCATTAATATGACACGGTTTGTGAAGGTGTTCCTCTCTATGCATATTTAAACAATATGGCACATCTTTCAACAATATAACATGCTTGAATCACTGCAGTTCTTGAAACAAGTATATTCATTTTCCAATGGACATGATGTATGAAATATATAGATCACTTATATACACACACTTAAGAGAGCTCACTAGTGAAAGTGGCCTGTCTACAATAATATAGATAGTGACAGAGTGGCACAGTGCAAATTTGATTTCAGGTTTCCTGACTACAAGTCTAATGTTGTTAATACTATAGACTGATTTTGAGAGGAAAATAATTCATGAAAACATTTCCATGAAGCATTTGCCAGTGGAAACAAACTGAGTGTCAAGTTCACCACGTGGTATAAACTCACTTTAGGAGTTTGTGCTCTTGAATCCAAATTAGTTGCTTAACAGTTAACTGTAGTAGAAATAAAACTTAGATACATGTAAATTCTTCCTCTAAATAACTGATTTACACTAAATACTCTGACATGTCTCTAAAGCTCTCTAGTATATGGTAAAGGAAATTTAAAAATTACATGACAAGAAAAAAATCACACTTTAAGGAAATTATTCCTGTAGATAATTCACCCTATGAGTTTGTTTTCAAATAATAGACTTCACATGCTAGGTGAGAAGGTCTTTGGGTTATTTAAAAATTTTTATTCCAAACATTATTTAGGATAGATAAAAATATTCTCACCCAAGCTCCAGGTAGCCTAATTTTTAAAAATAATACAGCCTTTCTAAAGTCTGAATTGAATTCAGAAATGAAATCATGGAGATGTGAATGAATATATTTAGGATTATGTATTACTGTTGGATAATATAATTAATGATCTGGGGTGGACTTGAGTATATCTGATGCAGCCCTGATGTGCAAAACTGTAGATTCTGTGATGACATTATTGTCTCCTAGTATCCCTCTGCAACTATGTCCTACGTTTTCTTTCCAATTCTTCTTTCTCTTCTCTTTGCCACATTGTTCCAAGGCTCCTCTCCAAGGACCCTTACCACAGTCAGTAGTTTGTATCTGGGCATCATTATCCAGTCACATGATTTTCACTACTATTTATATGTTGGGTTTTTCCAAAACTCTATATCCCACCCTAACATGTATCCCTGAGCTGAACTTCAAGGATGCATTCCCTCATTATAATTTCTGGAACATATTTACCCTGATGCCTCACAAATACCTCAAACGTTGTGTGCCTGAAACTATTTTATTCCCCTTTTAACAAAATCTGTTCTTTTGCTTTTCCTCCAAGCCTGCAATCTGGCTTCCAAATCAACTCCTCTCTTGACATTCACAATCACCAGAAGCTCTATTGATTTTACTGCCTTACTACCTAAAATCATTCTACTTTCCTCTCACTTCTTTTACAAGTTTCAATTATTTCTGTTTTTCTTGGCGGGGGGGAGGGCGGTCATTTATTCATAATTTTTAGGCTCCTTTATAAATTTCTATTGGTTTCAGAAATTGTGAGTCAATGAAGGCAGATGCTGAATGATGTATCCCTTATGAAAGGTTTCATTGTATTGCTGGCCCTCAGAATGCTGGCAGATCACCTTTCCTTGGAGGTTTGGTCTTAGGCTATGTTAGGAGTGGTCAAATTCAGGTTTGCGTAGCTCTGTTTTTTGTTTTAATGTTTATTCATTTTTGAGAGAGAGAGAGAGAGACAGAAGGTGAGAGGGTGGGGGTGGGGGTGCAGAGAGGGAGACACAGAATCTGAAGCAGGTTCCAGGCTCTGAGCTGTTAGCATAGAGCCTGACACAGACCCTAAAGCAGAGCCCAACACAGTTTTGAACTCATGGATTGAGAGCCTGACCTGAGCCAAAGTTAAATGCTTAACCAACTGTACCACCCAGTGCCCCCAGGTTTGCATAGCTCTTTTTCCTATGGTACAATCACCATTCTTTAGGTGAATTCATAACCATTCTGAGATTTAACTTTAAGCTCTGTGTATTTACTAAGGTTCATCTAACTTGGCTGGGTCTGAAATCTAACTTCTGTCTCCCCAGTACAAAATGATTCCAAAAATGGATGCTCAGCTTCTTAGCCTCCAAGCTCTGGAGTTTGTTGGGTTTATTCTACAAGGTTAGGAGTCAGCAGTGTACATGAAGGAAATTGGACATACATGCTCAGGCTCATTTCTCTGCAATTTCCTCTTCCCTGAAATAAATAAACACATTTGCTCCCAAGCCAAAAGAGAATGAAACAGAGGCAAGCTTCTCCTATTCTCTTGAAATTCACCAATTGGACATGTCACTCAACTTATCTTAGGGCAGAAAGAGATGAAGGGATGGGAGGGACTCACATGTTATGTTAGTTGAGTTCCCTCCATAGAGAAGGAAGGTTAGGAGACAAAAAGAAATGTCCCTTTAAGCAGAGTTTATAATTATGACACACAGTGAGTAGTGTCATGATGTATATGCAGACAAATTGCCATTTTAACGTAAACCACATCATCTCTTTATAGAGCTGTCAGTTGTTCATCAACTCTTACACCACCAAGAGCTTTCTAAATGGCAAAATTAAACATTTTTAATGAATTTATTAATTTAGGAAATAACTTTTAAAAATATATGTCATGTTCCAAAGAAAGCTTGTCAGTATAAAGTGTACTTTTGACATGATCAAAGCCGATAGAGCACACGGATTTTATTCAACCCCTGAGTCCAAAATACTAGATACTTTGAGAGATAGTTGAAATTAAATAAGGGGGGTGCATTTGACAAATGCATTTGCCTTAGGAAAACTAAATTGAAGTTATTTTTCTTGAATAATTTGATATTATAATGGATGTCTTTTCAGAAAGTATATAAAGACAATACTTGAATAAAAACTAGGGGTGGGTTACACTCAGCAAGACAGCATAATGAGATAATTTTTATTGTCAAAAAATATATGCAAAATATATATGAAACTAAATATATATTAAACCATATATATGTCAAAATATATATTAAACTAAAAATATATATGAAATATATACGAAACTGCAATATATATGAAAAACATACATGAAACTAAAAATATATATGAAATATATATGGAACTAAAAATGAATTTTGTGGAAATAAGAAAAATTCTCTTTATTATTGCTTAAAATTGACTTGTTTGTTCATTAAATCAATGTTTATTGAATATTTCTTTTATGACAGGAACTAAGCCAGCTTCTTAGGGTTGAGAAATAAATAAAATTTGTCCTTATCTGTGAAAAAATCTGTTTATATTGTATAGTTATGCAATAAATTATATTTAAAATAATTTAGGTAACTTTAAAATTCAATCACATAATTTGTAATTTTGATAATGGTAAGAATGAATTAAAAATACTAATAAATATTTATTCTATGGTAGTAAAAATGGATTAGGCATAAGGCAAAAGGTTGAGATAACATAAAGAGTAATGTTTGGGGTCACCTAGGTGGCTCAGTCGGTTAAGCATCAGACTCTTGATTTCAACTCAGGTCATGATCTCATGGCTCATTATCTCCACACCCAGTGTGGAGCCAGCTTAAGATTCTCTTTCTCTCTGCCCTTCCCCAGTTTGTGCTGTCTGTATCCCTCTCCCTCTCCCTCTCTCTCTCTCTCTCTCTCTCTCTCTCTCTCTCACGCACACACAAAAGAGTAATGTTTTAACATGTATTAGAAGACAAATTTACTTCTAGAGAAGTAGATATTGGAACTTCAGTCTCATTCTCAGGGTTTATATGTTTGATTTCATCACTTTAGATCCTATAGTATATCAAATTTCAGGCCAAAGGCATATTGGAGCCTAACTAATAGGTATATTTCATAAAGAGCAAATATGGACATACAAAGACACCAGATAGTCAACAAAAGATAAAATAAACATTGAGGAGGTTTGTTAAAAGTATCACTTGCAAGGCTTAAATAATAAGCCTTGTATACATTATAAATAATAAGCAAAAACTAGTTAAGTCATCCTCAATCTCTATTTTACTCTGTATGTGTTTCAATTTAAGAGTATTTTATGGTATTCATATTTCACTCCATGATGGGGAGAGTCATTTTCAGCTTAGACATGAATTCATAAAGACTTTCACATGTATTCTGAATTCTGTATTCAAATAGTATCCTGAATTGGACAGAAAAAAAGCTCTTAGAGAGATGCCATTAGTAAGTAAAATCATAGAAAGTATTTTACATAATAAATAGGAGGAAACAAATCTCTGTAGAAATCAGTTGATAAAGGTTTATTGCAATACTAGAATTTGATGCTTAAAGCATCAAATAAATTTCAAATTCCAAAATTAAGTATTATGTTGATATAGTTATTATAGTGTCCTGTAATTCAAGAATGAAGCATTAGATGGAGAAGTTGCTAATAAGACACAGACAAGAGGATTACTAGACCCAAGGAGAAATATCAGAAATTTCAAGATAAAGGAAACCTATATTAGGGGATTGAATATTTTTGTGTATTTTTGCCTTTGAAACTTTAATTTTATTAATTATTCATTGAACAAGTATTTCTTAATGTCCACTATGTGCCAAGTTGCAGTTTAGAACCAAACCAAATGTTACCTTTACGAAAATAGAAGTAGAGTAGAAACTAAATACATTACACATGGAAAGACTACTATTAAATCAAATGAACAATTATATAAATACTAATAACAAACTGTGATTTTATTTGAAACAAAAGTGCCAGGTATTATGAGAGGGAATGACAGAGGATTTTATTTTCTCTGGGGCCCCAGAAAATGCTTTCTAGGGGAAGCAATGAGCTAAAGGTAAACATTATTGACGGGTCTATATATTGTATTGGGTGGGCATTCACCTAAGCCAGGAATAGACAGTGTCAGTTTATGAAAATCTGGATAGCCATATAAAATATGGAGTTTGTTCTTTTTCTTAAATGCAGTAAGAATCCATTTGGAGATTTTGGACATTTTGAAAAATGGACATGCTTCAATTTATGTTTTAGATTCATGGTCACTACACTAAGTATATATTGAATGGAAGCAAGAGTAAAAACAGGGAGACCAATTCTTGAGGATGCAGTTACACACATATAAGTTGATGGTACCATGTAAGGATTTAGTGGCAATAATGTTGGAGAGATATGGATGAAATCAAGATATATATTTTTGGTGGAATCATTGGAAATTGTGATGGATTACTTGAGGAAGAAAGGAAAATACTGAGATCTTCCAGGTCTCTAGCTTGAGTGAGTGAGTGTGTGTTTTGCCAATTACAGTAGAAAGAAGAAAAAGCAGTTTATAGTAGGTAGAGTTATAGAAGATTAATCACTATATTTTGACATTTAATTGAAGATACATGGAAAATAATCAGTATAGAAATATTCAGTAGGTGGTAGAATGCACAGACGTGACCCTCAAAGAGAGGAGTGTGTGTGGAGGATTGTCAGAGTCGATAAATTGGTCATGTACGATAAGAACATTCAGGACTGGACACAGAGAAAGTCCTGTAAGTACAACTTGGGTAAGAAAGAGGCAGTAAAGGATTTTAAGAAGGAACAATCTAAGAATGAGAAAACCAAATCAGCATGATTTCATAGAGAGGCACTTTTTGTCACTTATTTTCCTAAAGCTCTCAGCAGCTTTTTTTTTTTTTTTTAATTTTTTTTTCAACGTTTATTTATTTTTGGGACAGAGAGAGACAGAGCATGAACAGGGGAGGGGCAGAGAGAGAGGGAGACACAGAATCGGAAACAGACTCCAGGTTCTGAGCCATCAGCCCAGAGCCTGACGCGGGGCTCGAACTCACGGACCGCGAGATCGTGACCTGGCTGAAGTCGGACGCTTAACCCACTGCGCCACCCAGGCGCCCCTCTCAGCAGCTTTTGATACAGCTCCTTGCTCTTCACTAAAAGGGCCTTTATAAAGGTCAGAAGAAAGGGAGTTGACACTACAAATGGAGATTAGTCTTTCAAAGGATGAGACAGTATCTGTCTCTTGGGCTGTTATACCAAAATACCACAGACTGGATGGCTTTTAAACAACAAATTTATTTCTTGTAATCTGGATGCTGAATCAGGGAGTGAGCGTGTCAGGCAGAGAGCGTGTCACTCTTCTGGGGTTCTTGTATCTCGACATGGTGGAAGGCACTAGGGATCTCTCTGGAGTCAATCTTATAGTAAGGGTTTCCCCGTCATGGTCCAAAGACCCCACCCACCAACTGGTATCATCACCTTTAAGGGTTAGTATTGCAACATATGAATTCTGGGAGTACACCAATATTCAGATCATAGCACTGCCTGACTGATAATAGGAAAAATGAATGGGTGCTAATGTATGCATTAGTGTAGCTTTAGTAGTGGGAAAATAAATCATGGAGTGGCATCTGTTGTTTGGACTGCCAGGCATCCTTCCTGATTACTCTGACTACAGCACTCCTTTGAGGAGTGGCTTGTTCCCCATTAGGAGATTAAATGAGACTGTGTGCCCCTTCTCTGACATCCGAGGCCTGTGACTACATTTTGCCATGATAATCAAATTACCATACACCCCGACCATATTCATGATCCACATCTACAAATTCAGTGACTAGTTTTCAAGAAAAATATGTAAGTTATTCACCAAGTTTGGCAGCAGTCTATGACCAGTCAAACTTTCTGCTCCAATATTTGGTCACTGTTTCTTCCCTTCTGTATTCCTGCCTCCTGTTTCAATTTCTGCTCTTTCCTGCTATGGAAGCTCAAGGCTCGAACATGATGCCTTTCCTCTTGGGTCTCTCTGATCTTTCTCCCTAAGGAAGCAGGCAGGACTCTGTTCAGTAGATCTCACATGTGACCCCATCACCCTGGATAATGAAGTCTCAGGAGGCCAGCATCTAACCATAAATGAATCCAGAGAAAAATAAATTTAGGCTCATCCATCAAAGTTTTGCCTAAGTTAATTTCAGTCTTCAAAAGCTATTAATCAGAGTCTGGGATTCAAATTCTGTGACTGTTCATTAGAGGACAAATACAATAAAATCTTTATCTGATATAAGCAACCCAAAATTACATTCTCTTCTACTCATATTTACTTAATTCAAGACAAGCATGGTGAATTGAATTCAGGGTGGTCAGAATGCAGGAAATAATAAATATGTCCTTTTCTACGAACCCACATGAGGTTTTGCTGGGATCCCCCTTTTACAGATGAGCACAATGAGCTGCTGAGAAGTTAAATA